>NW_007732417.1:7700-19302 GCF_000696425.1 Galeopterus variegatus | reverse complement strand
CGGCCTTGGTGTTATCAGCACCGCACTCTCCCGAGTGAGCCACGGGCCGGCCCCAAAATCTAGTTTAGAATTGGTGAATTATTAGTGATAATGTTTACAATGGGAAAGTACATGATAGTAACATTGCAAAGACATTAGTTGAATGTATAAAAATATCCCGTGTCTGTTTCCCCAGTGTGTTCATTTCAGGGAAAAAAAGAAAAAAATCGTTTCTGCAGTAGATTTCCATTTGGAACAACTAAAATGTTCTTGACTAAATGTGATGGCTTTCTATTAAAGGGTATAATTCCCTCCAGCAAACCCCGTGTCTGTTTCCCCAGTGTGTTCATTTCAGGGAAAAAAAGAAAAAAATCGTTTCTGCAGTAGATTTCCATTTGGAACAAGTAAAATGTTCTTGACTAAATGTGATGGCTTTCTATTAAAGGGTATAATTCCCTCCAGCAAACCATACTTTACCAGTGCTTGATGTTAAAAATAGCTCCTTAGTGAAAAATACAAATGTACTATGATTGGATCTCATCTTTTATTTTAAGTGGATTTCTAGTGATTGTGATATCTGCATGGGGTGCAGGTGGAAATCTATCACTAATACTATCTTAGAATGAATATTGAGACATATTTATTATTTCTAAGCCTAATTTTTAAAAATATATCATTATATTTATTTGAAAATTTAATACAGCTCAATAACTGTAATATTTACAGTTCAGAAGTAAACAGGTCCCACCATTTTTTACACACCCCAAAAGTTCCTCCTCTTACTATTATTCCACAGGCGTTTGGTGGTTTCCACAGCAATGGGAATAATGAATGGTTAATTTTCTGGAAGCATGTCTATCCTTTTATTATTCTCCTACTCAAGAATGCTATATAGTTCATCTTTTTTATAGGCTCATTTCCAAAAACCTTATTCCTTTTCCAACTTTAGCTCACTCTATTGTCCAATTTGTAGTTATGCTTAGTCTGTTTTCTGAAATATACCATGTTCATCACATCTTTATACCAGCTGTTCTTCCTAGGACACCCTCCCTTTCTGTCTTTATTCAAACTCTACATGCACTGTAGGAGTCAGCTCAAGGCCCCCTTTCCGTGCGGAGCCTTTCTCCAGGCTCTGCCTCTTCTTGACCTTCCCTTCTTCAGAGCCTTTTCAATCCCGGGCCATGCCACTTGCTCGATGGCATCAGTGATCCATACCTTTTATGGATACCAATGATTTTATGTGTGCTAGCCTTGGGATTCCAGGGAGATTATAAATTTGTTGAAGAACAGGGTATAGTTTATTCTTCTTTCTATATACTGTGCAGTAAATTTCAATACAGGACTAACAGAGATTTGCAAAGAATAAGTGCTTGATAAATATTAGTGTTAATTCTTACAAGACTTTTATGGAGTTGAAAGATGAGAACGATGCCTCCCATTCAGTCTTTAAGTCTATTTATAATGGCCACCATGCCACTGAGATTGTTTTAACCACTAAACAACCAATTCGATATAGTGTAATAAAGAATCATCAAATACTTCCGACTGAATCTACCTGTATGCTTTCCAATAATCATAAGCTAAATTTCTCCCCATCAAAGTTAGCCTCACGAAAGGGAAAAGAATTTCTGTTGTGTACTGTGAGCAGGTAGGAGAGTAGCCACAAGGGTACTTCAAAAAGTTTGTGGAAAAAGGAGAATTGAAAGATAATACAAATCTTTCTATGAACTTCTTGAAGTAACCTCATACATCTTTTATTTACCCTTTTAGGTATTTATTCATTTAACAACTATATATTGAGAGCCTACTATATATAAAGGATAAACCTGCTAAAGACCAAATGCTACCACTCTGTGATCTATTCCTTTATGCCTTGAAAATCTTCCAGTCTTCACATGTCCTCTATGAAATGCAAATATACGGGACAAAGAAACATTTTGAACCACTGTTAGGCAACACCTTTCTCAGGGTCATTTGACCAAGAATATCACCTTGAGAGCCAGGAACAGAAGGTAATATGGTAAGTGCTAAAGCCAAACCTCACTTATAATCTCCCTAGGCAATGCCCAAATTCCCTTCCATACAGGTGGGCAGGGGTGTGTTCAATTCTCTCCTATTTTCTTATTTTGCTAGACCCAGTCTTCAAGTTCTCTTCAACTCTGGGATATATATTTTTGAAGGTCTTTCTACCTGGAATAGATCATAGATAGAAAGGTAATTTCCAGGATGGCCCTAATAAATTCAGGCACAACCACTTTCTGGTTACAAATCAAGTGATTCAGGGAAAAACCTCTTGCTTCTTTGTTATCCCCTATAGCTTCCTTAATTAACATTTGGTCTTCTGTAAACAATGCATTTTGAGATGCAAAGCAAGTATAATTCTTTTGTCAAAACTAAGAGGGAAAAGTAGAATTTTTTTTTTCGTTTCACAAAAGAAAAGCTAAACTTCCATAAAATGCCAGTACAAAGATCAACACATGTTATGTTTAATTAGTTGGATTAATATGAATGATCAGATCAAGGGAATGTCTGTAAACCAGCTTTTTGAGATTTTCATTCTGAGCTTTGAGAACTGAGCTGTGCGGTTTTGCTGCCCTCTTGAGGACAGTCAAGGATCACTGCATCTACTTATTGAGTACTTTTTGATGTTCTCATTACACTAGGTTTATTGGAACTGATTAAATTACTGACTATATCAATTAAGTGCAAATTAAAATAATTGGAATTATTCTTCCATACAAATTGCCTTTTGAGCATCTCAAAGAACTTATAATCACTATGTTATTAAACTTCAAAGCTAACCAATACAAGGAATTGGGTCCACTATTTGTCCTTTATGGACAACTAACATGGAATAATCATTTGTTCAAAGGAATTTAGGAAGTGTGTGACCCACTTATAGTCCTGAATTCCTTGTACAAGATGCAATAAATAAAATAACACCAAAAGAAATTATTCAAATCCATTATAAATAAATGTATTCCTTTATCTGCAGGTTAACTTAAAATTTTCAGATGGCACCACATTGATGTCCCTATCATTTAAATATTTCTCCCAATTCATAACAGTAAGGAAGCAACTCATATAAGGAGTAGCTTCCCGTTTATTTATTTAACAAGCATTTATTTAAAGCCTTATATGTGCTCTTTCTGAATAATGCCAAAGGTTAGTTGAGAATAGATGAATTAATTCTATTCTGTCTGCTCTCTGATACTTCATGTGTGTGACCAAATTTACACTCAGTTTTCAGGAAAGCAGGTTATCGGGAAACCGGCCTAGGTGCATTCATCCTCACCATTCTCTACCTGAGCAATCAAACCATTAATATGTATTAACAACTCTCTGCCTGCGCAGTTCAAAAGTTCTAAACACTTAAACTGGGGAGAATTGGGAATCCGTTTCCGGATTCTGTGCCAGTCACTACTTTGGATCTATGTGTTGAATTACGGTACCAGAGAGACCACTAGAGGTCGCACCAGGTGAAATTTACTGAGGCCGCCCATCCACAGAATGGATGAAAACTGCAGCACCTGGGTCGTACTCCAAGCGGTCCTTTCCTTTCTTCCCCCCAACCCAGGTAACAGTGCCATCTCCCCACAGTTTGGTTGCCCAGATCTCCCACTTATGCACTCTTTATCCCAGACTCCCCAGTATCTTGAGCTCCTGACTATTCTATTTACAATTCCTACCCCTGGATTGTCTTACTCTTGAATCTCAACTGTATTAACTAATCCAGATCACGGGCTTAATGCGTGATCACTGAGTGATGTCTTTGTCTTCTCATACAGCATTTTTTCAACTGAGTCAAATAAGGAAAATCTATGTGGCAATAGAGAGATTAAGATTCACCTCGTGGACTTTACAAGACGCATGTGATGTCGTACAAAAGAGAAAACTAGACTTTTAATCTATTCTCTGGACTCATTAATTTCTACTCTGAATAAAATATCAAGCAAGTATTACTGCTTCTGTTTTTTTTTTGTTTGTTTGTTTCTGGTCATGCTCAGATAAAAAGTCCTCCAGTCTCTTTCGGATTATAAAAAATCCAGTTCAGTCCAATCCAGACTAATGTTTGTTTGTTTCTGGTCATGCTCAGCTAAAAAGTCCTCCAGTCTCTTTCGGATTATAAAAAATCCAGTTCAGTCCAATCCAGACTAATCACATGACTGCAATCTTCATTTCAAGTTAAAACTTCCCCCCTCTCCCAGCTTTAGGCTTGGTAGCCTGCAATAGGCAAGTGGGGTGAGGCTGGCTTCCTTTCTCTTCCTCACACACTCCCTCTCTTGCTAGGTCAGGCCCAGGGAGGAAGAGTCAGCAGGAAAGTGCACAGCTCTTATGTGATAATACCATTGTGACCTTGTATCATTCATTGCATTCTAGTCTCTAAGACTGACTCTTCCCTAAAGGGATTTGGGGGCAGGTCCTCAGAGACCCTCTCTCTGGGGTGCATCAACTGCCTCTCCTCCAACAGGCCACTTACTATTCCTCTCTACCTGGCCCCTGGGCTCCTGGCTGCCCATTCCTCTCTCTCAAGTCCCTTCACCACTCAGCCATACTCTCAGGTAGGATGCAGGTCAGCTCTCTCTCTTGCATTCAGAGAGCTTTCACAGAAAGCATGACCTTTGTTCTGCCCGCCATGCAAGTGTCCTGGTTCCCAGTGCAGCCCTCGGTACCATGCTGCCAGGCAGAGGCACCTCCAGTCACAGCCTCTCACCTCTAGCCTCTTCAGGCATGAGCCAAATACCAGTTTCTGTATTTCTCAAACTCCCAAAGACCCAAGAGCTCCTCAACTTCCTTCTCCTCTTCCAAAGAAAAGCAGAGAGAAGGAATTGCACCCCAACAACACTCTCCAAAGAATTCCTGACTCTCGGCTTCAATTTAACCTGTTTTGAAACTTAAGGAGGTAACTGTATAATCCTGACTTTGCATCACCATCTTTCTAGTACCACGTGAATAGTTTAGCATCTTTTTTTAAATGTAGGGATACTTAAGACCCTATATTTTGTTCTTGGCTTTTAGAACTTCTGATAAAACTCAACAGTAACGTAAAATATTGTATATAATGTCTTGCATAACCTTGGGAAAGTTGTACCTTTTTAAAATTCATCTTACAAATCTGTAAAATAAGGTTCATACTAGCACCTACTTCATAGGGCATTCTCTGAAAAATAATTAGTGTAATAATGCAGATGTTGGCAGAGAAAAGAGGCAGGAATAGTATTAAATGTGTTCTATATGACGGAAAACCTTCGGGAGCTACATCTCAGTGCATTCGGTAAAAAAATAAACTTAAAGCCAAGACCTCATATGGAATGCAACCCCACATTCCCAACATCTCATACAGACCTTGTTGTTTTTTAATTCCCACATAAGCAGCAATAACACTGTCTATCACACCACACTGGCACTGTAAGGTTTAAAACAGCCCATTATTCAAAGTATCTCATAGATAACGATGCCAACAACCTGCTCATCAGAGCTACCCGCTAATGAATTCCAAACCACATTGACCAACCTGCTTTTGAGTGTCTCCTCTGATTCTTCAGCTTCGTCTGGTCTTGTGGGCCATTGGCCACTTGCTCTGTAGTAACTGCAGCCACAACAACCAATTCCAGCTGTTCAGCCATCCAGAATCTCTGGCTCCTCCCACAACATCAAAGCAGCAGAATAGTGTTGTAAATTCCCTCTGCAGTGACTTTAACCAACAGGAGACAAGAAACATGAGTGAACTGGCAGATAAATTTCCTCCCATCCTCTCATCCCATCTGACGGGTTATTCTGAGGCAGTGTTTCTTTAGAGCCATGTAGCAGTGACCCATTTGGTTTATTACTTTGAACCTGCTTCTTGTTCTTTCCTGTCCCACTTCTTTCCTTCACTCTAGCTGCACTGGGGATGTCCCTTCTAATTAAGCAATATCACTTCAACGTTGCCTAACACTCTTTTTTTTTTTTTTTTAGTTGGACATGAACTAAGAAAGCAGAAATAGCATCCTGAGTCCTAAGTTTCCCTTCACTATAGGATGAATCTAAAATAGAAATTTGGAGTTTGCACTGAGAAAATATGGTAAAGCACTAAGAGTTGATGACTAATCACAGTTCAATTACTTTAGACATCTGCTGCACACCCACTGCACCAACCTAGTCCAGATCCACATCATTTCTTGCCTAGACTTGTACCACAAATTCCTACCTAGCCTTTATGTGCTTGAACACATTCTCCTCACTGCTGCCAGAATGATTGCATTAGTCAGGTTACACTAACTGCTGTAATAAACAACTTCCAAATCCCAAAGCTTAACATGGCATACACGTATTTCTTACACACGATGCAGTTCAATGAGAGACAGAGGTGAGATGCAGGCTCTGTTCCACCTACTCTCTCAGGGACCCTGCTTCCTTTCATCTAGTGGCTCCTTCATCCCCTAGAGTTCACAGTTCTCTTCTGGATTCACTGCCGCCCACCTACCACAGAGCCAAGAACAAAATCTTGAAGGATTGTACTCAAGAGGTTTAGATGCCCAACCTGTACGGTGCACACATCACTTCTACCCAACACCCTTGTGATGGTTAATTTTGTCTATCAACATGGAAGGTGTGTTTGGATGAGATTAACATTTATATCAGTGTACTTTGAGTAAAGCAGATTGCCCTCAATAATGCAGGTGGCCCTCATCCAATCAGTTGAAGGCCTGAATAGAACAAAAAACAAGGATGAGGAAAGTCTCCAGCAAACTGCCTTTGGACTTCATCTTCACCATCATCTCTCCTGGGCCTCCAGCCTGCCAGCCCACGTTGCAGATTTTGAACTTGCCAGCCTCCATAATCATGTGAGCCAATTTCTTATAATAAATCTCTTTATATGTATATATGAACACATACATATACACACACACATTTTATATATTTATATATGTCTATATATACATTTGTGTATGTATGTATTTACATACACATAGACCCACACATACACATTCTGTTGGTACTGTTTCTCTAGAGAACCCAGACTAATACACCCCCTTGGCCAGGAGTCAGGCATATGGCCCTTCACTGCAAGGGAGCTTGGAAATGTAGCTTGGTAGTACGTCCAGGAAGAAGAGGAGAAACATGAATACTGAACACCAATACTTTCTGAAACAGATATCTGATCATATAATTTCTATGTGTTAAATCCATCAGTGACTTCTCATTGATCTTGGAACAACGTCCAAATCTATTATCAAACCATAGATTCTCCAAATTCTTATCTTTGTCTACATCTCCAGTTGAGGCTCTGACCCTCTCCCACTAGCAGCATATGCTGACAAATTTCCTCCAATGGATTCCCAGGTCTTCCTTATATACTGCTAATAATAATAGCTGCCTTTTATTGAGCACTTAGTACCTTCCAAGCACTGTCCCAAACACTGAAATGCATTTTCTCATTTAATCCTTATAACAACCTTGTGAGGTAAGTATTATAACTACTTTACGGATGGGAAAATTGTGGCCCAGGGAAGTTACATAATTCACCCAAGGTCAGACAGCAAGTAGATAGTAAAAAAAAATTTCAATAGTAAAAAAAATTCAAACTCCTCATCTAACTTGAAAACCCCTTTCACCCCCAGTTTCTCTTTGCCATATTCCACCACCATCAATCAGCCTTTTTATCTGCCTAACACTTTCTCATCCTTATGATATCAATTTAATCTTCTTTTCCTTCATAAGCCATTTATGACTCCATAGACTTCATTAGATCCCCCTGTTAAAGCTTTCCTGGAACCCTTTATTTCCCCTAATTTATTGTAACTACTTGTCTAAGTGTTCATCGTCTCCCTTAGAGTTTAAGCTCAGAGATGGCAGAACTACACACACACATGTGCGCGCACACATGCGCGTGCACAACAGAAAAATGACAAAAGATTTCATTTACAATATTAGCAAAAAAGGGCTGGCCCGTGGCTCACTCGGTAGAGTGCGGTGCTGATAACACCAAGGCCACGGGTTCGGATCCTATATAGGGATGGCCGGTTTGCTAACTGGCTGAGCGTGGTGCTGATAATATTAGCAAAAAGATAAAAGACATAGTGTGCTGAATATCTCCCATATTCTCTTCTCTTCTCTGTGCCCCGGGAGACTGACATTTGTGGACTGCATCAATGGTCTTCTTTGTCCTCTGGCTTCTGTTGGATGTGGCCAATAGGAGGCACCTGTAGATTATCAGATGGCAAGAGAAGAACAGGTGAGGGTGTCTCCTGCACTGGGCTGTCTGTGTCCTCTGCAGATGGCAGGCCTCTCCTGTACATGCTCCCTCCAACATCTGCTAGCCATTGTCTCTGCCCTCCTGCTAGTCTCTGCTGCCGCTAGTGCTGGGATATTTTTTTCAATTTTTTTAATGCATACATATTTAGGAGGTACAAAGTTAACTGTCAGTATTTGTATACAGTGTGTTATGATCAAATCAACATTATTAGCATGTTCATCATTATAAATCTTAATTACTTTTTGTGTCTCTTACCCAATTACTCCTTAACCCCCTCCCCCTCCCCCTTTCTCACCACCAGTAACTATAGGTCTGTTTTCTCCTTCTGAAAGTTCAGTGTTTTATCGTGGTCTTTCTTTTCACTGTCCCTTGTTGAGTTTCTTCAACCCTTTCCCACACCTTTGAAAATAGTCCCTTTAACAAACTCTCCTCCATTACCCCATTTGAATATTTGCTATCTCTTTTTTCCTGGAATTCTGACTTACACACATAGCAGGAAACATAATAGGAAATGTGCAAAATGTATATGACAGACTGTATTAGTCCATTTCTGCTGCTTATAGAAGAATACCTGAAACCGGGTGATTTTTGAAGAAATGAAATTTATTTCTTACAGTTTCGGAAGCTGTGAAGTCCACAGTTGAGGAGGTTCAAACTAGAAATGCTACACAATCTTCTAGATACAGAATAGTGGGCAGAGTGTAATAAAGTTCTGAATATACAGAGAGAGATGTATATACATACACAGATATACCTGCAGATTTGAAACCACCTAAGAAAATGGCAACATGGTTTCATGAGAATAAACCCTCTCTGACTTCAGCTATTACCAAGAAGTAACCAAATATTTAATCCCATGTGAGGATATATAAAAACATCTGTAAAATATTTCATTATAGTGCAAGAATAGCTTACAGCAGAATGTGTGTGCAGGGAGTACAAATCTGAGCCCACAAGTCACATGTGCAAGAAATAGAATTCTATTTTTCTGAAATTCAACTCACTATTTCAAACGCCCATTCAGAAACTAAATTGCAAGCAATTCAAGCCCCCTCCATCCCCACCCCCAACCCCAGACCAGGGAGAGGCAAGTGAAGCAGGATCAGTGACGGAGCCTTATTAGTTTGTTTTCTGCTGTTAATAACAGAAAACCTGGAACTGGGTAATTTAAAAAGAAATAAAACTTATTTCTTACCATTCTGGAGGCTGGGAAATCCAAGGTCCAGGGGGCACATGTGGTGAGGGTCTTCTTGGTGGGGACTTTGTGAAGAGTCCCAAGGTGGTGCAGGGCATCACGTGGCAATGGGGGAGAATGTGTTCAGTGTGTTTCTTCCTCTCCCTACAAAACGGCTAATGCCACTCCCATGATAACCTGTTTGTCCATTAACCCATTCATCTATGAATGGATTAACCCATTTATGATGGCGCAGCCCTCACAACCCAATCACCCCCCAAAGGTCCCACCTCTCACCACTGCCACACTGGGGATCAAACTTCCACTTGAACTTTGGAGGGGACAAACATTCAACCCGTATGGGTACCTCTTGCAGTCATGTTACCAAACCCACGTCCAGCTGCCTGTCCCCTTTCAAAAGCAAACTACTCAAAAGTCAAATGTTGGTGAAAATGGAAGTCAGCTTTTATTCTGGAATACTGGTGACCTGAAGAGAGATGTTGGGCTAACCCATTTCTCTGGTAAACCTGAAGGAGAATGGCCAGAATAAAACCATCGTGAAACTGGTTTGTAGTATTTGCCCATTTCTATAGAGCAAGAGTCTCACCATAACTGACTTCAAGTTACCAATATGATATCAATAAGTGTCAGGCCTTAAAACCTAACGCCACCTTAAGTGACATTACAAGTGGTGCCATTATGGGCCCACAAGGGCGTATTAATGTGGCAGCCTAAGACCGCGCCAGGAGGAAGTAGGGTGGGGGTGTCTGCGGGAACCTTGCCTAAGCCCTTATTGGCCAAATACATGCTTCTGCTGCTCGTGAACACAATAGCTAGGCATTGAGACAGGATGCATGCCCTTGAAGCAGATTCGATTATGTTAAAACCTCCCCTCCCTACCTGCCTATAAAAGCAAGTGCTTGTGTGGTAATAAATGGAACTGCCTCGACAGAACCCCCGCCGCGTCTGAGTGTCCTTTAACCGGGCTGGGTGGGGCCGGCGGTGTGCTCACCTCTCTTCATGGCTCTCTTCCCCCATCTCCTTCCAAAGGGGACTGGAGGGAAAGAGGAATCTGGGCCGTTCGTTCACCCACTGGAAGGAAAGAGACTAGGGCTGTTTGGGTTGGCCGGTGGCAGACCTGACAGAGTGGTGCCCCGTGTGAGGCGTTTTTAAAACTTGTGGGTGAAAGGCGAGCGAGTGAGGCCCCCGGCTGCTTGGTCCTGAAAGAAGGTCAATGAAGGGTGATCAACCAGCGGAGTGGCCCCCGCAACCGCGGTAGTCGCCATGAAGTAATCCACCTGTGTGTCAGGGTGAGTACCATAACAGGGGGAAGTCTCTGCACTTCTCTGCCCTGTGCTCCCTTTGTCCCTTCCTCACGGGGCAACATGGGAGGTGCGTGTGTGGAAAGAGTGCTGAGACAGCCTGCAAGGCTCTAAAGTACATGTTAAAAAGCAGAGGCCTAGAAATATCTGACTCCACGGCCACCTATGCCTGGCGTCATGTGGTGCAGGTAGCCCCTTCGGCACCTTCATCCGACTTGTTCTCGTATGAGACTTGGGACCGGGTTCAGACCCTGGCCAGAAAGAACGAGATTANTAAGGGTGAAGAGACTGGGCTGGAGATTTGGGACTATCATCTACTAACATCACCATTCTTGGAGATGCACATTGCTTATCTAATCTGATATCACAGAACCATGCAGGTTGCTAACACATCATCATTTAGCCTCAATCTCAGAACCCTTTGAACTTGGCCTTGTTCAATCTTGGCCTTATTCAATCACTGCTGTGCCTATTTCAAGGAGCTCAGAGAAGAGTGATCTGCATTTCCATACTACTTGTGGGGCTTCAGGTCAATTATGAGGGTTGTCTGAGACACTTCACTTCTGTCTTCTTCCACTCTTGGATGCATGATACTCCTGTCTTACTCCTCTCTTGGATGAATGAGACTTCATCTTCTTCTGGTCTTGGATGCATGGGAAATTGTTTTGCTCCTCCCCAGGGCACAAAAAACAGGCAGGAACCCTAGGAGGCTGACAGAACCCCATCTTCCTGGATGCATCACACTGAAATTTTACACTAGATGTGAAATGTAAGAAGACGGTGGGTCCTCAGAAGTCCACCTACTTTCCCAGGCTCCATTTGGGAGGGGAGGCACGGGTCTAGGGAGGTGCTGACAAATGTCTAACAAATGGCTGTCCAGGATAGGGC
>NW_007732417.1:5326-5791 GCF_000696425.1 Galeopterus variegatus | reverse complement strand
GGAGGCTAGTCCACCTTTAAAAACATCCCCGGCAGAGCCACAAGTTTTCCCTGTCATGGCTTGCAGGGAACCCCCAGCCGTCTGCAGCTGTGAGGGGAAGCGGCCCCTCAGGCCTATCCGGTCAACGTTGTAAAAGAAAAAAAAAAAAAAAGGCTGTTGCTGAGGCCAGGACTTTGTCCTCAGCCTTGCAGGATCAGACACAAAACTTAACCAAAGCCTTCAAGGCATTTACTGCCCTGATCTGCTCAGGAAACAATACTTCCCCACCCTTCAAGGGACAATGTTTTGGTTGCGGAAGACAAGGTTATTTTAAAAGTCAATGTCCCAAGGCTAAAGGCAAAAAAACCCCTTCATGCTCCCGCCTGAGTGCTGTCAATATCAAAACCGGCTGGCACTGGCTCTACAAGGGTGTCTCGGGGTTGTTGATTGCCACTATGGCAACAATAAATGGGTCTCCGCCTTCAA
>NW_007732417.1:0-3136 GCF_000696425.1 Galeopterus variegatus | reverse complement strand
ACAAAAGGCAAGAACTGGGGCTGGGATTTCAATTGGGACATACAAATGGGGGCAATTTGGAACAGCAAGAACAGGCAGTGATTGCAAGACTCAGGGCACGGAGCAAGGATATTTCCATAAACTAAAAGGGAAACAGCAAAAGGGAAATCTGCAAAAACGTTTTAAGGCCTTTGACCAGGGAGCACTGTGCAGATATTCAAGGGGCTCAATATCAGATTCCTGACTCAGCTAGTTACTAAATGTGTGACCTGAAGCAACTCAATCCATGGTTCTGAGTCTGTAAATAATAATAATAATAATAACAACAATAACTATTTTGGGGAATTCTTTCTTTCAGAACTATGTTAAGTGCCTGGTAAAATGTAACGGTACATTATGATTGCAGTATATTCACTTTGACGAAATTTCACAGTAAAACTATTTGGATGTTTTCTACATATATTTTGTTTGTGTAATAGTGTGGAAATACCTAGAAGCCAGTACTGTACTTATTATTGAGAAACAGACACCTGTGCATATCTTTAGGTTGTCTAATGTCTGGTGCTGAAACAAGCAATGATAACCAACTTATAGATTCCATCTATAACATATTACGTAACATCCATTCATGCCAACAAAAGTAATTGATTATAAAAATACACTATTTTTAAATTATCTCAAGAGCAAATTTTTTTTTTTTAAAGATGACCATTAAGGGGTCTTAACCCTTGGCTTGGTGTTGTCAGCACCACGCTCAGCCTGTGAGCCAACCGGCCATCCCCATATAGGATCCGAACCCATGGCCTTGGTGTCATCAGCACCACACTCTCCCGAGTGAGCCACAGGCTGGCCCTCAAGTGCAAATTTTAACCCATATTTCTGAAAGCCTAGAGAAGTACTCAAACATCACATTTGTGGAAGACATAAGAAGGAAACTTTATATTCTCTTTTCTGCCTTTGCTTTCATGTTTCAGATCTTCCACAAGGCTATTAAAGCAAGCTCTCATAAAAAGCTTTACATCTTACAAGTAGAGAGGTCACAAAAAATCAATTAAGAGTCAGGAACTTGGTGTCAAAAGCCTTTCTCTCAGTCCTTGTGATAATTTAACTTTATTCTAATTCTTAATGGTTAGTGTACCATTAAGATTTTGCTACCTAATTTTCCAGAATAATGATTGAGAGAAAATTTTAAAACTCCAGGCAATCCATCCTTGATTCAAAGCTCTCACCTAGGAATGCTGCCCAGGGCAGGTACAAATGTAACTCTTCCATTCCCCTCACTATAGCCACCTTTTCTATCCTCTTCGTCCCTCTACCCTGTGCAGTAACATAACTCCTATCTATCCCCCAAGAATTACTTCCAGGGATTTCCTCAAATCACAAATCTTTTTTTTTTTTTTTTTTTTCCCCTTTTTTTTGTCTTTTTTCATGTCCGGCAATGGATCGCAACCCTCAGTGTCGCGCCAGTACCGGACCGGGACTGGCAACGGGACCGCAACCCTCGGCGCTGCATCCACACCTCGCTCAGCCAGTGAGCCGGAACCGGTCTGCATGTGGGATCCGAACCTTCGGCGGGAGCGCCGCCGCGCTCTCAAGCAGCGCGCTGTAGCAGTGCGCCACCGGGCCGGCCCAAATCACAAATCTTTATACAACATTTGGAATTTCACGTGATTTCAGAGCAGAAAAAGGGCAGGAATCCCCTGCCATTACTATCAGTATCTGAAGGGCCCCCCCCCCCTCTGACTTATTTACCTTGGTAATGAAAACAGGGAACTACAAGGAAAAAAATCCCCCTCAATAAAAAATCCCCTTTAATAATCAATCAACAAATGCTACTTCATTACCCCACTCAATCAATCACGAATCAGTTGTTAAATGCTACTTCACCACACCACTGTGTTCCTTCCTATTGTACTTACTTCCTGCTATGATTCAGATATGTCTCATCCCGACCAAAACCAATGCTGAAATCTGATCCCCAATGTGGCAGTGTTGGGAGATGTTGGCTCATAGGTGGTGGATCTCTCACATAGATTAATGCTCTCCCTGGGAGGTAAGTGAGCTCTCCCTCTATTAATTCACCAAGAGACCTGGTGGTTAAAAAGAGCCTGGCACCTCCTCTCCTCCTCTCCTCCTTTCTCTTTCATCATGTGATCTCTTTGCAGATGCCAGCTCCCTTTCCATTTTCTGCCATGAGTGGAAGCAGCCTGAGGCCCTTGCCAGTGGCAGCTGCCCAATATTGGACTTCCAACCACCAGAATCAGGAGCCAAATAAATATCTTTCCTTTTTAAAATATGCAGTCTCAGATATTCTACCCTCTCCTCATGACTCAACCACCTACCAGAGAGAACATCCCCCAACAACTTCCCTAGATTTCTCTACAGACCACCCTGTTACTGTATCACACCACTGTTCAATTCTTTCTTAATTCTTAACCCAATATAAATTTTAAGTATTTATTGTTTATTTTTAATTTTTTTTGTTTATAATTCTGATATAGGAGGTGCTCAGTTTCCCTGGGCTCAGATTTCAGGACATGCCACTGGGTTTCCAGCCACTCCCTGAGGTCTCAGGCCCCAACCTCTGGGCTCCCCCATGAAGGAAAGTTACTGTTGCCAGTTAGACCTATTTTTAGCACCAACACAGGGAAAATGATACCACAAGGGGCTGCTTATGCAAATCCAATGGCTGGGCATGCTCAATAGAGAGCACAGAATATTCTTGAATATACCTGGTGCATGTAACTGGGAACCACACCCTTAATTGAATATTCATTAGATGGAGAAACTATAAAAGCCAAATCCCAGCCAAAGGTGGGATTGTTGCTCACTTTCTTGGAAGCATCCTGCAGTTCACTGGCTGAGGTGTGTATACTTTACTTCGTATCTAACTTACTTTCAGCAAGTGGCTGCTCACTCTCTTGAGCCAGCCTGCACTTTGTACTGAACTTTATGTTTTTCTTGCTTTTCTTCTAGACTTGATGTCTGTACTGAACTTACTTGTGTGTTAAACTTGGTGTGGGCCCTACTCTCTGGAGCTATGCCGCACTCTCTCTGTGGAACCTGCATTTCTCATCTGTTACATTAAACCTGTTCTCACTTTCTGCTGTGATTCTGCCCTTGAATTCTTTCCTGTGACAGAGTCAAGAACCTGGTA
>NW_007732416.1:129200-133598 GCF_000696425.1 Galeopterus variegatus | reverse complement strand
TGGTCTGACTTTGTATTTGGTGTGGTGAATGCCTTTCCACCAAGGGTGGGAAGTGGGTATTGAAAGCAGAAAGGAGAAATATGAGGAGTCTTCAAAAAGTTTATGGAAATATTCTTATTATCTTTTAATTCCATTTTTCTGCGAACTTTTTGAAGTACCCTCATATGTAAAAGGACAAGGCAGAGTGAGGTAAAGCAAAGAAAGAGGTTTCCTAGTGGGTACAGCAAAACTTTCATGAAGAAGGTGATTAGAATTCTACTACTTGGGAGCTGGGTTATTACCTTTATACATGCCTGTATTACTGCTGCATAGCAAAGTAACAGGCATCTAAATGACACTAAATATGTTTAAATAAAGTAGTAAATAAAAAACCTAATTAGTTAATACATGAACAAGTTTTATACAACTTTTGTATGATATGTAGGGTGCCAAAATTTATGAAATATATAAAGTTTTCTTTTTATAGCAAAAATATTTTTTATTGGGCAGGGAGGGGCTGCAGAGACCTTTGCACAACTCTGCCTTTATGGGACAAAGTGCATTTTGGCCATTTTCCACCGGAAAGGTTTTCTCTTATCTATAACCACGGAATTTTCAATTCTCACTAGGCAAACATGAAACGATAAGGCTTACACCATGCTGTTTGTACTAGATTGTTTATAAAGCACATCAAAAAAGGAAAGATAATGAAGTCATACATGATCTTTAAATTTCACATTATTTTATGACAACATTTGTATGATTATTTCTTTGTAAAATCTCTGTAAGAGAACAGAGCAAGACTGCCTCTCAGTGAGCCAGATGAGAAGGAAAAAGTTGTCACTGTGTGTCTTCACTTTTGGTTATCTTGACTACAGAAGAGGGAGGCAGGTCACTTCCAGGTGAGACACAATGACCAAGTGGTGTCAAGGAATCTTGATTATAAAGATGCATAATAGATAGATAGATAAATAGAGATAAATCTATTTCTGCTTAACCTTGAAGAAAGGGGTCTCTAGAAAGAAAGAACAGAGCAATCCAGTAATATCTCATTAATAAACTATTTTGAGTAGAAAATAAAGGGATTTTGTTGACAACCTGTTTTGTATAGTATCTTATTTTGGCATTCTGAAATTTTGTTTCATTGCATTATACAAAGAACTCATCAATTAGTTTGAAGCCTTAAAGGGGAAAGGGAAATCTCCTTGATCTTGGTGAAATATTTTTCTTAAATAGTATGCAATGGGAAAAAAGGGGGGAGGATGAAGGGTGGTATGGGAAGAGATTGGAGCCAAAGGGAAGAGAGTATTAATTGAGCTGTGGAAGCAGGGCAGGTGGCCTGTGCTGAGAAAACAGAAAGCATAGAATATAGTTGTTTGTCCAATGTCTGATCCTAAAATGTTAATGCACATAAAAAACACTAGGTATTGTACTGAAAATAAACATTACTAAGCCTCACACAAGAGATTCTATGTAGCAGATCTGAGTGGAGCCACTGTTCTTTTAACAAGTATCCCCAGGAGATCTTGAAACATTTTGAGAACAACTTTACTTTCACATTTTAATGCAGGGTTTCTTTTAAATACTGATTCCTGTTAGGCACAGAGTGTGTAAGACAGCACACTGCACCTCAAACGTATGCAAGGGTCCAACAGGTAACATACACATGTAAAGCATGGTGAGTTATGACAATTGGATGTAGTGAGGACAGTGCGCAGTTGCAAGCTCCAGATTCTGGTTAAGGAAGCAGCTTTTATATAGTTCCAGCCGACCATTGGCACTTGATAATTTCTTTATTTAAAAGATTAAGTGTCAGCCAAATTGACATGTCTGTGGACTGGAGGTGGCCCCTGGAAAGCTAGTTTTCAACCTCTGTATAGAGCTTAGGTTTAGGTAGATTTGGAAGAGAGGGAAGAGCAGGCTACGGAAATTGATTGCAGACCTCAATGTTAGTACCTTAATTTATAGGCAGTGAAGCACCATTGAAGACTTGTGAGCTGAAGAATGGCATGTATAGTAGTAGTTTCTAACTTGGCAATTGGCTTTCCAATTAAGGAGGCAATTTGTTGCAACAGAATGGGTACTGAGTTTAGTGACAAATCCTCCTGTTGGTATACCAGTTGTATCACTGATATCTTGATTTAATGAAGGAATTCCACTTGATGTCTGTGAGCTTTATTTCCCTTCTCTGTAAAATGAGCACAATAGGCTTAATATGAGGATCAAAAAATGTATGGAAAGGACTCTGAAGCTTGTAAAGTGATGTTCAGATATATTTGTCTGGGATTTTAGGTCAAAGGGAAGAGAGAATGAAATCTCAGAAATGCATTGGAAGCCTGATGTAACTGTTAAAGGAAGAGAGGGTAGAACACATATTTGCATAATGGTCAGGCTGATGGCATAATTTGGGAGGTTAAGGAGGATAAGCAAACTTCTCAGGAACACTTCTGCCATACTCTATGCAGATGACAGAGGAGAATACACAGAATACAATCTGGCATGACAGATGAGAATTTACTGTACCATCTGAGAGGTGTTTCTGTTTGTTTCATGGAGGAATTAAGTAGTGGTTGGGAGCACAAAATCAATAATGCCTAGCTGCAGGCTACCACAGGCCTTTTAGCAAACAAAGCTTCTAAAGCAGTATTGCTCAGAAGTTCAGATCTTGACTTATGTTTTCATTTAATTAAAGAGGCACCAAAAAATTGGAGACAGCTCAGGCAACAATCTTCTTTAAGGGACACAAACGGAAATAATTATTATGCACCCCTACACCACTGCCCAAGGTTTCAGATATTCCCATTTAAATAGGCAGGGGGTTTTCCCATTGCTGCCATACTCTCTCTCCCTTTCTGTCCTGTGACAGTCATAGTGAGGCGGAGGTGTCCAGTCCATTGCCTACCAGGATACCTGGATGAGAAGCACAATATAGCAGGGAGCAGGGTAAAAGTAATGGTCATGTTTCTGGTGCTATGGACCACAAAGATGGCAGTGATGACAGGTAGCATCTATTCACATCCTGGCACAGGACACTATCCAGATTTCTAAAGCCTGAGACTTACTGGTAAAAGTGAAAGAGAGCTGTGTGAAGGGATATCCATGTTGAACTGCTCCAGATACCTTCCCACAGCTTCTCTTAAGTAGTTAGCAGACAGCTGAGAACAGATGGATCTCTGCAGGGGATGGCTGTACTTTGTCATCCGGCCAGCTCACCAGTAAGTGGCAAGAACCTGGTTAGAACAATGTGTTTTTGCATCAGCCTTTTCAACATCAAATTGCCCTCACTTTCTGCAGAGGATATAAATGACAAAGAATAACCCTTAAATACATATTAGATGAACTAGAATGTTGTGACCAAGGATTAAAGGCTTTCCATTTTAAAACTGGATAATGTTTGAACATATCAGTAGGAAGTTATCTACTGGAAGATAGCATAAAATATCACAGGTTGAGGTCTCAGTCCCACAAGGCAACCCTCTCCTTCAGATACCAGTTGCAAGTAGTAGGTTGTCACCTGTAATTCCAACCAACCAGCTATAAACCAGGTATTTCCATGACCCCCTCCTTGGGCATATTTAATTTGCTTGAGTGACTCACTGAATTTGGGAAAACACTTTATTTACATTTATACATTTATTATAAAAGATATTACAAAGGATACAGATGAACAGCCATATGGAAGAGACGCATAGTGCAAGTTTCAGGAAAAGGAGCTCAGAGCTTCCATGCTAAAAGAAAGTGAGCCAAAACACTGGGTACCAATCAAGCTTTATTAAAGGAAAAAAGTCTGCTGGGCTGCACTCAAAATGGAGGGCAGCACCAGGTGTTGGGGTGGGAGGGCTTATATAGACTGTAGGGAAGGCTGATGTAGTCAGGGAGGGGTTTGTTGCTGGTTTAGAAGATTAGGCTGGTGGATGCAATCAGGTGGAAGGTTGCACCCATGTGCTGGTGGCTATTTTGTACTTATTGTGTGCAAAATGGCACCACTCATGTCCATGATCCATCATTCCTACCTTTTAAGTATAAGGAGAAAGGAAAAGGGGCAAAGGTCTCATTCTTCTGAAGCTATTTCCTGCTGGAAATGGGCTAAGATATGAAAAAATAAAAGATTTATGTTGGTAGATAAAACAATTAGGTGGCAGGGTATTGGTTTCATGTGGAGAGGCTTTATTCTTCCAGGGTAGGGTCGCTGATTCTGAGGGGCTGATATCCTCCTCCCATGAAGAATCCAGTGACCTTTTGATTGGTGAAGGCCTGTATTCATTCCTGTAAGAAACTAGAGAAACACTGAAATAGGCAGGGACCAAGAAGAAGGATAAGTCTCATCATGGTCAGGGGTCCGATGTGTTTTGTACTGAAGTCTCCCCCATCGCTATAGTCTAGGTGAATAGTTTGGGTGAAGCAGAAATGTTTTTGTTT
>NW_007732416.1:124376-128903 GCF_000696425.1 Galeopterus variegatus | reverse complement strand
TGCATAGTAGGGAAAAGGAGTAGAAAGTAACCTTGTTGGGGGTGTAATCGCAGAGACTGACTTGCCAGGCTAATTCAGTTACCCACTCAAGGATGACTTCAACACTGGAGGTGGTGGGTCAGGACCAGTCTTGGAGCAGCTCCTGTGTGAAGGACGTGAAACGGGTCTGCAAGAGTGACAGGATAATCACTGGGGGGAAGACTGTCCTTCTTTGGGGACTGGGGGAAGAGTGGAGGTCCTGAAGATTTTCAATTTTGTGTGTCTTAAAATGGATGAAGTGTAAGGAGGTGTTGGGTTGGGGGTTGAGCAGAGGGAACCCTCTGGCTTGGTCTTTACAGATTCTTTGGGTAAAGTCTCAGGTGCTAGTTTTACCAAGGATAAGTGATACCAAGGGGGCCTTTCCTAGTACTTTTACTGCTGTGTGGGTGGTGAGAAGTACTGTTTAAGGCCCTTCCCAACATGGTGAGAGGGGCTTTGGGATTCAGGTTTTAATATACACTTGCTGTCCTGGGCTCAGTTTGGTGGGGAAAGGATGAGGTAATAGAAGGTTGGCCTGATCCCTAAGAAGATCCCTAATGAGCGAAAGAGTAGGGAGATACTGGCCTAAAGGCGATGAGCTGGAAGAGAGAGGTGTGAGAGTGAATGGTCTACTGTACATAAGTTCGAAGGGGCTGAGGCCTGTGGGCTTGTGGCGGGGGGGGAGCTTGAAAGCAAGGGAGTGCTAGAGGGAGAAGTTGGGTCCAAGGGAGGTGAAGTTCCATGGACAGGTTGGTGAGGTGTGTGTTTATGAGGTGATTGGCTTTTTCTATTTTGCCTGATGACTGAGGCTGGTGTAGGTTAGGCTGCATGATAGGGTGTGGGGAAATGTGTGGAAAGGGATTGAGAAAGAGGTCTAAAGCCTCCATGCAGTTATGTTTTAAGGGTCATGAGTGTTTTGGGATGAGAGTGGCTGGATTTAGGGGAGGGCAAGGTTTGAAGGAAAACTGGGAATTTTCAATGAAAGTAAGGTGAATAAGCTGTAGGTGGGAAGGGGAGAGAATTGACTTGGCATTATGGCTGAGAAGGTCTTGGCTGTTTGTTGTCCAAAAATTAGTTTAGAGCTTTCTTGTGCTAAAAGGGTGACTGCCACCAAGGCCTATCAACAAGGGGCCCATCCCTAGGCCATGGTGTCTAGTTGTTTAGAGAGGTATGTAAGTGGGGAGAAAATATCTCCTGCCTCTTGTTCCAAAACCCTGACTGCCAATACTTGGGCTACAAAAGAGGTGTGTAAAGGGATAGAAAAAAAAAGGCATCTTTGAGGTCAAGTATAGAGAACAGGTTGTTGTTGGGATTGTGGGTAGAAGAGTATAGGGGTTAGAAACAATTGGGGTTATGGGTAAAACAGCTCCATTCATTGCCCTGAGGTCTTGAACTAAACAGTATAAGCCATTGGCTTTATAACTGGAAGGATGGGTGTATTAAAAGGTGAGTGGGTAGGCCATAAGAGATGAGAAGAAAGGAGTTTGTGTATGATGGGTTTTCAGCCTATTAGGTGTTTGTTAGTGATGGGGTACTGTGGGACATTAGGGAACAAAGCGGATTTCCACAACTTAACAAGGATAGGGGAATGGTGCATAGCAATGGAGGGAGAAGAAGCATCCCGTACTATGGGATTAACCTTGTCCAAGGGGGAGGGGAAGGTGGAAGCTGTAACAGGAGTATTGTAGCTGGAGTTAAAATGTTTAGGGTAAGAGTAGTTTGAATTTGAGAAGAATGTCCTGTCCCAGTAAGGGGGCTGGGTATTGAGGCATTATTAAAAATTTGTGTGTGAATTGGGTGTGATGTAGGGTACAGGAAAGGGGTTGAGTGATCCATGGGCGGTATTCTGATCCTGTGTAAAGGGATAGAAAAAAAAAGGCATCTTTGAGGTCAAGTATAGAGAACAGGTTGTTGTTGGGATTGTGGGTAGAAGAGTATAGGGGTTAGAAACAATTGGGGTTATGGGTAAAACAGCTCCATTCATTGCCCTGAGGTCTTGAACTAAACAGTATAAGCCATTGGCTTTATAACTGGAAGGATGGGTGTATTAAAAGGTGAGTGGGTAGGCCATAAGAGATGAGAAGAAAGGAGTTTGTGTATGATGGGTTTTCAGCCTATTAGGTGTTTGTTAGTGATGGGGTACTGTGGGACATTAGGGAACAAAGCGGATTTCCACAACTTAACAAGGATAGGGGAATGGTGCATAGCAATGGAGGGAGAAGAAGCATCCCGTACTATGGGATTAACCTTGTCCAAGGGGGAGGGGAAGGTGGAAGCTGTAACAGGAGTATTGTAGCTGGAGTTAAAATGTTTAGGGTAAGAGTAGTTTGAATTTGAGAAGAATGTCCTGTCCCAGTAAGGGGGCTGGGTATTGAGGCATTATTAAAAATTTGTGTGTGAATTGGGTGTGATGTAGGGTACAGGAAAGGGGTTGAGTGATCCATGGGCGGTATTCTGATCCCGTGACTCCTACTATTGTGATAGAGGATGGGGTTGTTGGTCCTGCATATTCAGGAAAGGTAGAGTAAGTGGCCCCTGTATCGATGACAAAAGAGATCAGCTTACCTGCTACGAGGCGAGTTACTGTGGCCTCACACCTGGTGATCTCCATGGGAGCCTCGGACCCTGGGAACTGTCAGTCCTCCTCCTGAGCAAAGCTGAGAAGCTCTGGTAGGGATGGCTGTGGAGCTAAATGTAAGTTAGGGAATGGGCCACTCCCTCTCTGGTGAGTGGCACAGTCAACTCCACAGTGACCTGGCTATTTGCAGTGAGGACAGGGCCTGGGAGGACGCCTGGGGTTATGACAGGCCCATCTGCAGTGACCTGGTTGACCGCATTTGAAGCAGTTCCCAGGTGGCTTGCCTCTTGAGGCAGCCAGCTTTGGAGTATGTGAACCACAGATGGCATTAGCCAGGAGCTGGTACTTGGCCTGATCTCTTTTGTATCAATCCTTCTTCTCCTCCTCCTCCCTATTGTTAAAAACCTTGAAAACTGTGTGGAGGAGGTCTTGTTGGGTCATATTTGGACCATCCTCAAGTTATTTTAGTTTTTTTGAATATCAGGGGCTGATTGGGTAATGAAATGAGAGTGCAAGAGGGCCATGCCTGCAGGAGAGTTTGGATCCTAATGTGTGTATTTATGTAAAGCCTCAGAGAGGTGTGTTAGGAATTCACTGGGATTTTCAGTGGATCTGTGTGATTTCTCTAAGCTTATTGTAATTGACTGACTTGTGAGTAGACTTTTGGAGGCTGTAAATCAAGTGTGTGATCATGTTATCCTGGAGATCCCGATCCCCATGGCCAGCCTGGTAGTCCCAATTTGTGTCCGTGCAAGGGACGGCAATGGCTCCCACTGGCTGTCTGTTATTTTAAGCATGTACCTCATCTGCCTGTTGTTGGGCCATTATCCAGACCTGCTCCCTGTCATTAAGGGACAAAGTAGTAGTGAGAATCATAAAAATATTCCAGGTGAGATCAACAGACTGGGTGAGATATCTGAATTCCTTAAGATATGTGTCCAGGTTGGACTGGAAATCCCAGGCATTTTTCAATTGGGAAGAGATCAAAAAAAGAAAAGGAGATATGGACTGGGACAATTCCCTCCATCCCAGCCACCTCATGGAGGAGATATAAAGGAGCTGGAGTTAAGGTGGGGCTGTTACCTGATGAAGGGAGAGAAGGAGGGGGGTTGGGTGGCTGAGGACGAGTGTCTCAAGGCCAGGTAGGAAGAAGAGAGGAAAAAGGTGAAGGGGCTGGTGAAGGATCTGGGGTGTAAGGAGGTGGTTGGGGAGCAGAGTGGTCTGACAGATCAAAAGATTGATCCGAGTCCAGAAGGGGAGGTCAGGGATGAGCTAGGAGAATTTGAGATGTAGGACAGTTTTGACAGAGAGAAGGATGCAATCAGAGATAGGAGAGGGCTTGAACTTAAGGAATCTCTCCGACTTTGCTGTTTCAGTGACAGAAGTTGTTCAAATCTCTAAGAGTATCTAAATCTGGAGTGCCATCTTCTGGCCACTTGGATCCATTGTCTAGTTTGTATTTAGGCCAAACCTGATTGTAGTAGAAAATGAGGCATTTGGGTTTTAATGTCTCCCTGGAGGCCGAGAGATTGTCCAGGAGACAGCCCAAAGGCACAGAGCATGGAGGTTTGGATTGTGAGGATCCCATGTGAAGGGTGAGAAAGGAAACGGGCAGTCCCAGTAGAAGAAGAGTGCTAACAAGGAGCATCCTCATTGTTGTACACTTTCTTTTGCAATTGCAGTAGCAAGAGGAGCCACTGACTGGCTAGAGGAGCATCCTCCAATAGCTGGGGGGCACAAAAGAGGTTCCCTCACCCAGGCACCTGGGCTTCATAGTGAGTAGACAGTAGTCATAGAGAGTAGTTAGGGGAACACATAGAAGTAGGACAGACCCACTGACTCATCCTGAATTGAGGCCAATGTTGGATGCGTTGGTTTGAAATGGAAAAAGGACAGAGTCCCGGAAGCATCTGGTTCGGCAGGTCTGGGAA
>NW_007732416.1:120060-123998 GCF_000696425.1 Galeopterus variegatus | reverse complement strand
CGATGGTGCTGGTATGGAAAATAAGGCTGGCAGATGCAATCAGGTGGAAGGTTGCACTCATGCACTGACAGCTATTTTGTGCTTATTGTATGCAAAATGGCACCTGTCGCATCCAAGATCCATTACATGCCCTCATTGGGCATTCCACCCTCTAGAAAAATCCATGTGTTCAGGTATCTAGAAGCTCTTGAACCCAGTCCTTTTGGGTTTTTGTGGAGACTTTATTATGTTTGCATAACTAATTACATCATTACCCACTGTTATCAACTCAACTTCAGCCCCTCTCCCTGCCCTGGAGGTTGGGAGGTAGGAATGAAAGTTCCAACCCTCTAAGTACAAGGTTTGTTCCCCTGACAACCAGCCCCATCCTGAGGCTATCTAGAAACACCCAACCCTCAGTCAACTCATTAGCATACAAAAAGAGACACTTATCACTTTGGAGATCCCAAAGGTTTTTGAGTTGCCTACCAGGAAACTGGGGAGAAGACCAAATATATATATATATCCCTTTTCCTTGCTTCCTTTTACAGTGCTCAGCACACTGACAATGCTGTACTGTCCCAATAATGAGAGGAAAGGCAGGAAAGTGGTCTGCTTGTTTGGCCCTGCTTGGATAAGTTTATCTAACATTTTTTTGAGTAGAGATATGTTATTATGAATCATATGCCACCTACTAAAGCTTTGAAGTTGCATTTTCATCAGAGTGTTCATTCCTGGTTCAGCCTTCTTGTCAGTAGAGTCAATCTTCTCTTGGACAGCTCCCTCCATGACTATCATAAAGGACCATGAGATATTATCTAAGAAGATCCACAAGTCTTCAGAAGGATAATTCCTAGGGCCTGTGATGAGTTGCCATTCTGATGCTTGAAGAAGACTAGCCAAGATTCCACAGGTGTATCTTTCCCAGCCCAAGGATGAGGCTTTTATCTCCAGAACTTTGGTTTTCACTTTCAGAAAGTTATGGTGGCTACTAGACCCAATATTCCATTTGCTCCACAAATTTTCTGGAAACCAGAGTGAACAATTACAACACATATACCAGGAACTTTGCTGCAGAGTTTACACTTAAACTGGAATTCCCACACCTGACGCTCCCAAACCTGTTTTTTTGTTTGTTTGTTTGTTTACTTTGTATAGCTTATCACTGCATAACAGTATATAATTTGCTTAGTTATTTTGGTTATTAAGTGTTTCTTATTGAAATATGAGCTACACGGAGAACTATAAATCTATCTAGAACAGTTCTAGGCACAATAAGAACCCAATAAATGTTGTTCTTGTTGAAAGAAAGTGAGCCAAGATGCTGGGTACTGTTCAAGCTTTATTAAAGAAAGAAAATCTGCTGGGCTGTGCTCAAAGTAGCAGGCAGCCCAGGGCTGCCCTGGTAAGGGGACAGCACCAAGTGTGGGGTGGTAGAGCCTATACTGGTATGTTGGCACCAAGAACTGGGTAATACCATCAAGGAGTGTCATCATGCTAATTTGGATCAGGGTAGAGAACTGCATCCTCGCAGAAGCAAAAGGGGTTTCTGTTTAAGTCAGGAGGCTCCTTGTAAAGGGAAGGGAGGAGGGGAGTAGAGGAGGTGGGTGGCGCCATTTTGTACTTGGGCTTGTGTAAAGTGGCGCTGGTTATGTTGCAGATCTATTGCTTGTAATGAATGATTGACGCCAATAAATCTGTGACTCTTGCCAGGCCCTGGTCCTATGCTCCAAGTCTATGTTTTCCAATTTCTACTAGACATGAATCCACTTTCTTTAGCCTACTTTATTTTTCTCCTTAGCATTTATCACTCCCTGACTTTATATAACAGAAATGGTTACTTGTTTATTGTCCTCCTCCCCATCATTTCCCTGAGTAGTACACAAGCTCTGTGAAACTGACATTTCATCAGGTTTGTTCACTGCTCTTTTCCTAGTTCTTAGAAAAGTACCAGGTGCATAGTAACGTGAGTTCGAAAGGTAACTAAACTCCTGATATCTGTCTTTTAGTCCTTCCCATCTATGCCCTTTTCTTCTCATCTAAGCTGTCGACGTGACTTCCTTCACTTGCTCTTTCCTTCAGAATCTGTGGCTGTTTGGTTGCTTAGAGTTTTGTGGAGGTGGAAAATCTTTACCCTTGATACTTGGCATGATGTTTTTAAATAACAGCAAATATTGACTGAAGATAAATCATTAAATATAGTATTCTTCCCAAACATGATAATAGCAATACGCTCAAAGGAGAGGTAGGAGCGTAATGTAGCAGCACTGATTTTTTTAAAAGTGAATTGTAATTGGCTCTTGAAGTTGGGGATAAAGGCGACATAGAACTCTCTATTTGTTACTCACTATGCGTCAGTCACATCACATAATTGAATTGTTCATTTTCCTAACAATCCTTTAAGCAAAATTCTACTACATTCATTTCACATCCAAGAAACTGAGGCTAAGAGAAGTGAATTTTGTGCTTCAAAAGTGTGCAGCTGGTGGCTGGAAGAGCTGCGTTTCCACGGAGGAATTTTTGGCTGATGTCCTTTTTCATCATCCTAATCTCCATATCAACATTCTGAAAGTATTTCAGACCCAATGAATGTGTGCAAAAAAAGAGAGGCTTGTTCTTTCATAGTCTCCTTTAAATATGCCATGGGGCTTTTAGGAAACAAAATTGGAGGTTAAAATTCAAAGTACAAAAAGAAAAGGATGATCACAACAAAAAAATATATTAACAGGAAGTAACATACAACTACTCTGCCACCTAAAAAGTGACCCATGTGTCTGCTGTTTGAAGCTTTGAGAGAGAAAAACTATAGCTCTATATTTTATGTCCATGTTTCTCAGACTTAAATAATGTATAACCTGTAGTGTTTATTGGATTTTCTTTACTGCAATATTACCTAACTATACTTAAAGTTTCATGTCTATTGATTTTATACAACCAAAATAATTAAAAATGTTGAAAACCACAACACCATAAAAACAAAATTCAATATCAAAAATATTTATTTAACATGGTACATGATACTGTTTGATAGCAGTAAATGGTTATTCTCAATACTAGTAGAATTCTGAAGTACAGAATGTAGAAATTTTTTTAGTTTGTTCAGAATCTTGTTCCCAGTACAATGTAATTACAGGTGCTCCTCGACTCATGATGGGGTTACATCTCAATAAACCCATCATAAGTTAAAGATATTATTAATTTCAAAATGCATTTAATACACCTAACATACTGAACATCATAGCTTGTTCTAGCCTTCCTTAAAGGTGCTCACAACACTTACATTAGCCTACAGTTGGGCAAAATCATCTCACACAAAGCTTATTTTATAATAAAGCATTGAATATGTCATGTCATTTATTGAATACTATATTGGAAGTGGAAGATAGAATGTTTCTATGGGTGTTCAAAGTATGGTTTTTACTGAATGCAATAATTTTCACATTATCATAAAGCCAAAAAAAGTTAAGTCAAACCATCATAAGTCAGGGACCATATGTACTTAATTCTCCTTTGATTTTTCTCTTTGAAACTACTGTATAATTTTTGCATAGTGTTGATTTTCACAAGGAAAAAAAATACATTTTCCTACCAAGTCCTCTTTTGTTATTATTGATGTTGCTTGGTTAGTATTTATTCTGAGACAATTAAAATAATTCTAACTTGCACTCATTCTGCCATAAATGCATTTTATTTATTATTTATATTTTTATTAGCATATTCAATGTTATTTTATATTTTTTATTAGCATATTCAATGTTACAAATCATAGTTATTCTTTATGCCCCTTATCCAATCTTTCCTCTTCCTCCCCCCTCTAATAACCATAGATTTGTTCTCTCCATCTGATAGATTAATTGTTCCTCTGTTGGTTTATTGCCTAGATGATCTGTCCAGTACTGAGACAGGTGTTGTTTTAGTCTGTTTTGTGTTGCTATAACAGATACACCTGAGACTGGGTA
>NW_007732416.1:119250-119683 GCF_000696425.1 Galeopterus variegatus | reverse complement strand
CCCCCCTCTAATAACCATAGATTTGTTCTCTCCATCTGATAGATTAATTGTTCCTCTGTTGGTTTATTGCCTAGATGATCTGTCCAGTACTGAGACAGGTGTTGTTTTAGTCTGTTTTGTGTTGCTATAACAGAAACACCTGAGACTGGGTAATTTATAAAGGAAAGAGGTTTATTTGGCTTACGATTCTGGGACAGCTGCATCTAGCATGGGCCTCAGGCGGCTTCTACTCATGGCGGAAAGTGGGAGGCAGCCGGTGGGTACAAGCAGATCACATGGTGAGAGGAAGCAAGAGAGAGAGGAGGTGCCAGGGTTCTTTAAACAACAAGCTCTCATGGGAACTAATAAGAATGAGAACTCACTCATTACACCCCCCCAGAGCATTAATCCATTCATGAGGGATCCACCCCCATGACTCAATCAGTTTCCAACA
>NW_007732416.1:107542-118743 GCF_000696425.1 Galeopterus variegatus | reverse complement strand
TTTTTTTTTTTTTTTTTTTTTTTCTTTTTGGCCTCCGCTGGTGCTTCTCCTTGTGTCAATGAAGTTGAGAGTCTGGCATGCTATCTGCACTGTGGCTGTGACTGCTGCTATAGAGACTACCCGCTTTTGCAGTAGCCATGGCAATTGCGGTGGCTATGAATTGCTACCCATTTGAAAATAGTGCTTTTGGTGTGCTCTTTACCTGGTTGCAGCTGGGTTCAGCTTCCCCCAGCTCCATACCTCAGGACCCCAATGGGGCCTGGAGTAGTGGCAGCAGCTTGCTTAGTTGCAGCTGGGTTTGGCTTCCCCTGGCTCCACACCTCAGGGCCCCCATAAACACATTTTATTTTATTTTTTTTTCATAAATGAATTTTAAAACAGGCATTCACTATGCCAGCATTGAGTCATAAGATGATCATGTACACGATCTTAATTATGCTTAAATTTATTTAAAAATCTAATAAAAAAAACCTCCAAATTTAAAAATTGTTGTAAATAATAAGATTTCCTCCAAAAGATGAGTACGTAACTGCCCCCAATCCTCCCAGACTATGTCAAGCCAGTTTACTAAAGACTGCTCTGGGCCATTCACAGTTGAGCCTCCTATGTACTAGGATCTCCTGTCATAAGAGAGCCTCTGGTTCATTTGATACAAAAATGAGTTCATCTGAACACAGCTAGAAGAGATTCTGCTACTTTGCTTCTGATATCATTTGAGCAGGGAAGCACTCTAAAATGTGAGCATTGACATTTACACTTATGCCTCCAATCTGCATTTATGTCTTTGAATTGTCTGGAAAACCACTTTCCAGTAATATTAATGAAACATCAATCAAGAGTAAAATGGGACCTTTACAGTTGCAGTAACTGGGATATATTGAATGCTTGGCCAATAAAGGAGACTCAGATACTAGCTGGCTGTATTCACTGGGGTCACAGGAAAGAAAGGGGTCTTACTGAGGCTCTTTCACTTTCCTCATGGGCAATGGACAGTGTTCAAGTGATCTCTGAGCAGTGATTTTAAAAGCTATATGAGGCATGATCCTTTAAGGATGTCCTCAGTAGTGTTCAGTCAGAAACTTCGAAAAGATGAGATTCAGATGGCAGTTTTCTCCACTGCCTATAATGTGTACAAACAGTGAGATGAAGGAAGGACAGGAACAAGGAGAGGACAAGAACAAAATGGGTAGAAAGGCAGGGAAAAAGACATTGAAATGAAATATAAAGTTGTTTGTGTTTATAAGCCACAAAGACAAACGTCTTGTTTCTTCATATATGTAATTCAAGAGAGGAAGGCTAGTTTTGTGGTTACGAGCTCAATGCAGTGATGGAGAAAACTGGATTACAATTAATGGCTCTGCCAGGTACTAGCTATATGACTATAAAATGTGCTTAATCCAAAAAATGTCAATAAGAATAATATCCTTTTGGGCTGAGCCTGTGGCGCACTCGGGAGAGCGCAGCACTGGGAGCGCAGGAGCGCTCCCGCCGCGGGTTCGGATCCTATATAGGGATGACCGGTGTGCTCACAGTGCTCCCTGGCTGTGCGCGGTGCAGCTGGTCTCAAAAAAAAAAAAAAAAAAAAAAAAAAGAATATCCTTTTCATAGGGTTTTGTAAGACAACTGTCCATTCCTGGGTTATTTCTCCTGCAGAAAATACTTGCACATCTAGATATTATATCTATTCATAAAGGATAAAATCCGGCAATAAGAAATGTAGTTGAGGTGGCAAAAGTAGGGAGAGATTTTCTAAAAGGATCCCTCTTTCTCTTTCCTATTTACATGAAGGAAGAGAAGGGAAAACTGGAACACTGTATAGGGAAGGTTCCAGAGACAAAGGCCCTATCAAGGATGGGCTGAGGCAGCCGGCTGGACAGAACATACAGGCTGAGATACTGTGCAGATAACCAGGCGGAGAGACCAAATGCAGCAATGGGAGAGGGCAAGAGTAACGATTCTTTCTTTTGATTCTTTTACAACAGTTAACATCCCCCCTATCTAGTTCTATTCTTTCATGATCAAGTCATTATTTCTGTCTTTATATGATTCGAGAGAAAGGAATGTGGAAATCCAGGTTCTGGAAACACAAGAAGGCAATTCTTGGAAGTCTGTCAAACAGTTCTGACATAGTTGGTAACCTTGTTTCATTCCACCACCCAGAAGCTGACCCTCTTAAAAGGATTCAAATATAAATAATTTATATTAAAACTGAAAAATATCCCTGTGGTGGTATTGTTACCAAAACCCCAAAGGTCCATTTGCTTGCTACTCAATAGCCAATAATTGAGAGACAGGTGTTGGTGTAAGGACAAGTAGCCTTTAATCAGGAAGCCGGCAGCCTGGGGAAATGGTGGGCTCATTTCTCAAAGACCACCTCCACTTTTTCCAAACTTATGAAAGGGTTTTATAGGGACAGGTGGTAGGGAGCTGATTCATGGTGATCTAAGCAGACACATACAGCCACAATCATAAAATTACAGATAAACTTCAAAGAACTTCTCTAGAGGGAGTTGATTCATGGTGGCTGTCCTCCATGAAGTCAAGTCACGGATTCAGCTCCTGTTAACCTCAAAAAGATCTAGCTAGTAAGCTAGTAAAGAATGGCCACCTGGGTTAATAATTTCTTCTATAATTATTTTGGGTACAATGTGAGCAAAAGTCATTGTGTTCTAACAATCATGTGAGCAAAAATCATTGTATTCTAATGTCCAGCTACAAGCTATGCAGTTCACATTACAAGAGTAAGAAAAAATACTTTTTAATTTAGAAATTTAACAAAAGGGAGTCTCTTCTCTTCAGGCTATTACAGTGATGTGGATTGAATTGTGTCTCTCAGAGTTCATGTATTAGAAATTTAACCCCCATCGTGATGGTGTTAAGAGAGTGGGAAATCCTATTATGGTAATTGAAAGGTGGGGCCTGGAAGAGGAAAGTAGATTGTGAGGACCCTGACCAAGTAAATTAATCCACTGATGGTTTAATGGTGTTTATGGCCATGCTCTGAAGGCTTTAAAAGGAGAAGAAGGGAGGAGTTAGCTCTCTCTCTGATTCCATCATCTACCATGTGACACTCTGCTGTGAAGAGTCACTACCCACAAACAAGGCTGTCACCATATGTGTTCCCTGGACTTTGTACTTCTCATCCTCTGAAATTGTAAGCAATAAATATTGTTTCTTTATAAATTACCCAGTTTCAGGTATTTTGTTATAAGGTACAGAAATGTACTAATACAGAAAATAGGTACTAGAGAGGTGGGGTGCTTCTTGTAACAAATACTAGAAAATGCAGAAGAGACCTTGGAACTGGGTATCAGACAGAGCCTGGAAGAATTTGGAGGAGCAGACTAGGAAAAGCCTAGATGCTAGTGAGGAAAGTTTGGAACATCTTAGAGACTTGTTAAATGGTGGGTACCATAATGCTGATGGAAATATGGACTTTGAACACTATTCTAAGAAAGTCTTAGATATAGATGAGAAGGAGTTTATTGAAAACTGGAGCAAAGATCACTTTGCTAAGAACAGGCAAGCAACTTGGCTGCATTATGTTCATTCCCAAAAGTTTTATGGAATGTGGAACTTTGAAGTTATGAACCAGGGTATTTGGCAGAAGAAATTTCTAAGCAGCAAAGCATTCAGACATGCATGGTTACTTGTAACAGTCTATGCTCAGTTATAGTAGCAAAGGGATAAGGTAAATTCAGGATTTATAATTAAAGGGAAAGCAGAGCATAAAGATTTGGAAAATTTTCATCCTGACCTCTCTCATTCTGAAAGAATGAGAGAGCATTTTCAGAAGATAATTCAAAGGTGAAGCAGAAGGACTGGTTGCTAAAGACATCAGCATGGCTCTGAGGCAACCAGGTGCTAATAAGCAAGACACTGGAAGAAAGGTCCTGAAGTCATCACATAAGTCTTCTAAGCAACTCCTCTCTAGTGAGAGAGAATGGTTTTGGGAAACAGGTTCAAGGCACCCTTCATGGTCTCACTGCTCAGGGCCACCTCATGAAGCTGCTTCCAGCACCAGCACCCCAGCTACTCTAGCTGTAGCTAAATTGGCCCTAGGTGTAGCTGCAACCTCAGCTTTAGAAGATATAAGTCAGAATTCCTTGGTGACATCCAGATGGTGTTAAATCTGCAGGCTCACAGAATGCCAGAGCTGTGGAGACTTGGGTGCCTCCATCCTAATTTCAAAGGATGTATGGAAGAGCCTGGGGACTCAGGAAGAGATCTCTCATGGGGGTGGAGTCACTGCAGACAACCTTCACTGGAGCAATGCCGAGTGGAAATATGGGGTTGGAACTGCAGCAAAGAAACCCCATCAGTGTCGTGCCTAGTGGAGCCATGAGTATGGGACCACAGCCATGGAGATCCCAGCTCTGTAGAGCTACCAGCATGCAATGCCAACCTGTGAGAGTTAAAGCATGGCTGGAGACCAGGAAAACTATAGGAGTGGAGCTACCCAGGGAATTGAGGATCCACCAGTATGCATAGAATGCCAAACATGGAGTTAAAGTACATGATTCACCAGCTTTAAAGTTCAATCCTGCCCTGCTGGGCTTCAAACTTGTTTAGGACCTATTACCCCCTTCTTTTGGCCTCTTTCTCCCTTTTTGAATAGGAATACATACCCTATGTTCATCCCATCATTGTATTTTGGAAGTAGATAACTTGTTTTGATCTCACAAATGGGACTTTGAGACTTTGGATTCTGAGCTGAAACAAGTTAAGGCTTAATGGGATGGAATGAATGTACTTACCTGTGAGAAAGACATGAACTTTGGGGGCCAAGAGTAGAATGCTGTGGATTAAATTGTGTCCTCCAGAGTCCATGTATTAGAAACTTAACCCCCACTGTGACATGTTAAGAGGGTGGGAAATCCTATTATGGTAATTGAAAGGTGGGGCCTGGAAGAAGTAATTAGATTGTGAGGACCAGGACCAAGTAAATCGATTAATCCATTAATGGTTTAATGGTGGCCGTAGGTATGGTTCTGAGGGCTTTAAAAGGAGAAGGAATGAGGAGTTACTTCTCTCTCTGCTTCTGCCATCTGCCATGTGACAGTATGCTTTGCTGTGAAGAGTCACCACCCACCAACAAGGTTGTCACCAGATGTGTTCCCTGGACTTGGTACTTCTCATGCTCTGAAACTGTAAGCAATAAATATTGTTTCTTTATAAGTTACCCAGTTTATAAACAAGAGAAATGGACTAATACAAGTGGCATGTGGAAATTCAACAGAAAAAAAATAAAAGCAGTCAGGAAAGGATGATTATATTCCAGCTGCTACTGTATAAGACAGGAGTTTAAGCTCCTGTGGAAAATCTGACGGCTAGTGTAGGACCATCATCAAGCTTACACCAACTAAGACACGAGGGAGCTGAGGGTGCTTATGCACCCACTTCTGTCCATCCCTTGATGAAGAAAGCTCTCAAGGAAGAGACGGGTTATTCACTGGTCCTTCTGACCGGCTGCATAAGCAGATAGAGTGGGCTTCAGGGGGCTAAGTCAGTCATTAGGAAAAGAAAGGAAGGTGCTAGCAGCAGAAAAGTGGACTGATATGCAGTGAAGTTGTTAGGGAGAAGAAACATGAGTTGGTACCAAAAATATTTGCTACAGTACCATCATAACCCCTTGTGCCCCATATTAATTTCACTTTGTCTTGTAACTGATTCTTTAAGGAAGTTGCCACTCAAATTTTTTTTAAGAATAAATAAACTTATAAAACCAAAGAAGAGATGGAGGAAGAAATTTTATTTCCCTTTGATGTACAACTTATATTCATCATCTCCTTCCTCTACTGTCATTCTAGATTCTCCTCACCCTTGGTCTGCATGCCCTGAAGGTTAACACATATATACATAAATACCTGAATGTACCTGCTCATGACATTCTTAGTAGTCCATAGTTGCTGAAAATTCCTATTTGTAGATACCATTAGATACGGAAGCACCAAAAAGTCTCCCCCTAATCCTCATGATTCCTCTGAGTCACAGACATAATCCTCCTTGCCCCTATTATGTAGCAGCATGATAATCAGGATCCATTTCCCTGCCAATATAATCACTCTCTTCTTGGTATGTTGGCCCGAGGCATAAATATCCTAGTCAGTATTCATAAACTTAGGTTCAGTGAAAATATTTTTATATCCCCTGGTAGAAGTGCCCCTCTCCCTGATAACTGGGAATCGACATGTCTCTAACACAACAAAACCTAAAGTTGTGGAACTAGGAAAGCACAAAGTCACACCTGGATTATTAAGCCTGGGGGTGGGGGCAGGCAACAGGAACTATTTTCAGTCCTTAGTTAGTAGACTTATTGCTGTGGGTTGATTGAATTGTGTCCCCCAAAGTTTATGTATTAGATGCTTTATTCCCACTGTAACTGTTGAGAGTGGGAAATCCTATTATGGTAATTGAAAGGTGAGTACTTGAAGAGGTGATTAGACTGTAAGTCCATGACGAAGTGAATGCATAAATAATGGTCATCAGGGGTGTCTTTCTGAGGGCTTTAAAAGAAGAGCACATGAGGGCTTAGTCTGTCTTTCTCTGCTCTACCATTTTCTGACATGTGAGACTCCTAGGTCACTGTCACAACCACCAAGGACTTTGCCAAATGTGTTCCCTGGACCATGGACTGCCCAGCCTCAAAAATGTAAGCAATAAATTTCATTTTCTTATAAATTGCCCAGTTCTAAGTATTGTGTTATAAGCAACAGAAAAGCACTAACACATGTATGCCTCCTACTTTTCAGGTATGCAGCACCATATAATTGCCATGGATTTAAAATATATTCCTCATTTTGAAGGACAATGACCATCCTTGCAGTGTCATTCCCATTTGGGAAGCCTCAGATGAAACTTTAAGAGGCTGTTTCAGTGTTAAATCAAGCTGACAACTATTGAGTGATGTTGTATGTGGTAGAACCAGTAGATGCCATGCTGTTTTCCCATTGCCCCCATTTTTTTTATATAAAGTGAACACACTAATGTGTAGCAATATTGTGCCAGATTCCATAGCAATAAATCAGATCCCCTGCGATATTTAAGATTAGCTTTGAACTGGAGAGCAAATTCATACTGTCAGGCCCATGGATAGCCCCTATTTTTGCTGCTGTGGCTCTAACCATTCAAAACTCTGGGGTGGCGAAGGTCAGAAGCTGATTGACCTCCACTGGACCAGTCATTCTATTCACTGGGCCATTCACTACCTCTGTTGCAGCGGATACTCTCTGAAAGGCACTGATGTGAACCAAGATACGCACATATTTTATTCACATTTCCATAAGTTCATCCACATACTTTTTCCCCAGATATCTTTACCTCTGATCTCCTCTTCTTATCCTCTTCAGGAACCTGGGCAATCAGTCAAGCTATTTGCCACTGTCCAGAAGTTTGTGTGTATTTTTACCTCAGGCCATTTCTCCTTCAACATTAATTTGACGTAGTTCTGCCCAAAGGGAAGACTTCCCCTACCACTCTGTGTCAGGGCCATACTAGAGTGAGACTTTAGGTGGCAATGTCTATTTTTGACTCACGACAACATATGGAGCTGATCTACCTGTGAACTAAGCCAATTCTTCTTCCCTTTATCTCCAGCTTGTCATAGAAAATATTCCATGAGGACACAGATGTCAGCTGAGGGATAAGCATTGATGTAACAGATATAGGCAGCACAGGAATCTAGACTACATTTGGGTTAACTTACTTGCACCTTCCATATCTGTTTTGGCTATTTCCAAAATGTACAATTTCCATCGCGCAATGGACTTTTTTGTGCCCACCTGACTTTATGACATGGTGGTTCTGAGAGTTCACAGTTCCTGATGGACAACTCCAGGAGCAGAGTCAATTGATGAACCATGCTTGAATTTTCTAACAAGAGCTACTTTTCAAATGTTGCATACTTATTTGCATAGGTAGCATAGCCTTGTTTCAAAATGCTATAGTTATGCACTGCCTTCCTGGTTAGGAGTTGAAAGAGAACCATATGGTGTCCTTACCTACCATGGATGCCTCTAGTACCAAGGGATTTGCTGGGTCATACGGCACAAGTAGTAGGATTACTTACATCTCAAAATGAACTTGTTGCAATGCCCTATTTTGCTTTGATCTCCACATAAAAATTGGCAGTTGACTCACTAACTAAATGGCTTGGAAAGTATTCCAACACATGATATGTGTTGTCTTCAGAAGCTGAAGAAGTTGACCAAATTCCCCTCTCTTAGTTACCTTAGATATAATATCTTGGAACACTAAATTATTTCAAACCACTCAACTCTTAAAATTTTCACCTTCTGTCCAGCTTCTGAATTTTTGTGCAGCTTATCTTTTGCCTTCTGATTCAATATTTTCTTCCCAGGGCATCCTGATTACTGGAATTTTCTGCTCCCCAATTTTGATTAACATGATATCATCATACATAGTGATATTGAATGGATAAAAGGTCAAATATCTTCAGACATAACCCTAAGACAAGACCATGAATGGGTACTGCTTTTTGTTTGGAGATTTAAAATAACATGTTTATCATATAAATGAACACATACTAAGTGCTAGAGACTTTACTGATAGTAAAGATATTACATCTAGAGCAACAGCTTTGATTGCAGTTCTTAAGTTTGCAGTAGGCTACCATCACTCACCGGAATCCCTCTGCTAGATTCAATGGGTCTTTATCTTGGAGACCACAACCTCTGCATCTGTTCAGTCTTTGAGATTGGTACAAACCTCTGCTGATTCACATAGAATGTGGTATTGCTGCTTATTTACTATCTTGGCTGGTAGGAAGGGATCAGTTTCAGTGGCTTCAACTTGAACTTTCCTACCTTTTTGACTCTTATTTTACATATTATGGAATAATAATAGGTAAGAGTTTTTCCAGCTTCCAAATATAGTATATCCCTCTCAATAATGCTCTCAGGACTGAAGAAATGACCATAGATATTAAACCCATGGGCCTGAATCACAAATAGATAGACTTGGGTCTGGACTCCAAGAATCAGCTCTCCTCCAAATGTTTCGCTTCCAACAAGGACCATGAGAGTATACTGGAAATTCTACTCTACATCTGAGACTCAGGTCTGAGCTACATCAGTGCTAGCTCAGGTCATATAACAACTCTCAAAATATCTGTCTACTCTTCTTTCTCCNGACTCACTAACTAAATGGCTTGGAAAGTATTCCAACACATGATATGTGTTGTCTTCAGAAGTTGAAGAAGTTGACCAAATTCCCCTTTCTTAGTTACTTTAGATATAATATCTTGGAACACTAAATTATTTCAAACCACTCAACTCTTAAATTTTTCACCTTCTGTCCAGCTTCTGAATTTTTGTGCAGCTTATCTTTTACCTTCTGATTCAATATTTTCTTCCCAGGGCATCCTGATTACTGGAATTTTCTGCTCCCCAATTTTGATTAACATGATATCATCATACATAGTGATATTGAATGGATAAAAGGTCAAATATCTTCAGACATAACCCTAAGACAAGACCATGAATGGGTACTGCTTTTTGTTTGGAGATTTAAAATAACATGTTTATCATATAAATGAACACATACTAAGTGCTAGAGACTTTACTGATAGTAACGATATTACATCTAGAGCAACAGCTTTGATTGCAGCTCTTAAGTTTGCAGTAGGCTACCATCACTCACCGGAATCCCTCTGCTAGATTCAATGGGTCTTTATCTTGGAGACCACAACCTCTACATCTGTTCAGTCTTTGAGATTGGTACAAACCTCTGTTGATTCACATAGAATGTGGTATTGCTGCTTATTTACTATCTTGGCTGGTAGGAAGGGATCAGTTTCAGTGGCTTCAACTTGAACTTTCCTACCTTTTTGACTCTTATTTTACATATTATGGAATAATAATAGGTAAGAGTTTTTCCAGCTTCCAAATATAGTATATCCCTCTCAATAATGCTCTCAGGACTGAAGAAATGACCATAGAAATTAAACCCATGGGCCTGAATCACAAATAGATAGACTTGGGTCTGGACTCCAAGAATCAGCTCTCCTCCAAATGTTTCACTTCCAACAAGGACTTCTACTCTACATCTGAGACTCAGGTCTGAGCTGCATCAGTGCTAGCTCAGGTCATATAACAACTCTCAAAATATCTGTCTACTCTTCTTTCTCCAGTGGCTACTTGTTTAGGTAAATATCCAAAGCTTCCTTTGGGAATGAAATGAAAGAAATCACTATCATATAAATTTTCCATGCTGCTGCAAGTCGGTCCTCCAGGAATCCCTCAGTTACTGGGATCTGGGTGTAACTGGCTCAAGTATAGAAACTGGACAATATATTATAATTTTCCATTGAGTTTTTTGTTCATTCACTCTTGATAAGTTTTTGTTCTAAAGATCTGGCAATCATCTTGTTGATTGCTTCTCTGTTTTAACCAGGGTTCTCCAGAAAAACAGAACCAATAGGATGTGTGTACACAGAAGGAGACTTACTATAAGAATTGGCTCATGAGATCATGGAGGTTGGTGAGTCTAAAATCTGCAGTGGGATGGCAGGCTGGAGACCCAGGAGAGCCAATGTTGTATATGAAGTCTGAAGACAATCTGCTGGAGAATTCCCTCTGGTTGGAAGCTGAGTTTTTTTGTTCTATTCAGGCTTTCAGTTGATTGGAGTAGGCCCACCCACATTATGTAGGCAATGTGCTTAACTTAAAGTTCACTAATTTGTATAGTCAGGGCTCTCTAGAGAGACAGAACCAATAGAATATGCATATAAATATATGAGAGGGGATTTATGAGGGGAATTGGCTCACGTGATTGTGAAGTCTGTCTGCAACTTGATGCCAGTAGTGTGGCTCAGTCCATGTCTGGAAGCCTGAGAACCAGAGAAAGCCAATGGTGTGATTCTCAGTCCAAGGCCAAAGTCCAGAGAGCTGCGGATGCCACTGCTATACACCTGGAACCCAAAGAACGAAGAGTCTTGAGTTTGAATATCCATGGAAAGAAGAGTGTATCCCAGTGGCAGCAGATAGGGAGAAGGATTCATCTTTTCCCCCATTTTTGTTCTCTCCAGAACCCCACAGGATTGGATGGTGCCCACTCATATTGAGGGCACCTCCTTCTCACCGAGTCTACACAGACCCACATGCTAATCTCTTCTGAAAACACCCTCATGGACACACCCCAAACAATAACTTTACCAGGTTTCTAGGTATTCCTTAATCTAA
>NW_007732416.1:105353-105822 GCF_000696425.1 Galeopterus variegatus | reverse complement strand
TAAGTATTCAACAGTACATCTTATGAAATTCTCTAGAATATATTTCTAATGAATGTCAGACAGACCTACAGTAGAAAACATTTAAACATACAAGAAAAAGATATTAAGAACCTATTCTAATTTTTTAATGCCTTATTTAAAAAATTATTGTTTCTCTTATTAAACAATAGGAGATGGCTTTAAAGATTTTTGTGCCCTCTTCAGCCTCTAGTGAAATTCCAGATCTAAACCTTGGCCTACATAAACCCTGGGGAGAATCTACAGGGCTTTGTAAATATTGAAGTTACCAGAAAATTAGATGATTCTTCCAAGATAGCTTACCAGTCTCATGTTTACAAAAGATAATATGTGCTTGTAAGTAGCAGTATTATAAGGCCTGCTCAACTTTATTCAAGATGTTTTGATGAATAATAATAAAAAATAAATTACTTTTAACAAATAGTGCTGGAGCAACTGGATATTCACAAGC
>NW_007732416.1:102939-103620 GCF_000696425.1 Galeopterus variegatus | reverse complement strand
ATGTCAATGTAGGTTCATAGATTGTAACAAATGTACCATTCTGGTAAGGGATATTGGCAAAGGGCATGCTATGCATGTGTGGAGGTGGGTGAGGGTATGAGGGAATTATTGTACCTTCTTAATTTTTCTGTGAGCTTTTAAAAAAGATCTATTAAAATATAAATAAATAATTACTAGGGTAACCCATTTTGTCCTGTATTCTATAATCAGCCATGACAATTTCCAGACCATAGTAAAATCTGTGTTCTAAGAGAATTTAATAAAGAAAGGCACCAGAGAACAATGTGTATACAGTAACACAAACAGAATCTTGATTGAATTTCACACAGCAAAGAGGAATATTGCCTTATCCTAAGCAATTCAAAATAAATATTTGACAAGTATTTCTGCAATAATCAGTTACTGAACTCTAGTTATTTTTCATGCAACCCTTGTTTCTAAGCCTTAGAAGGTGTTAGCCAAAGAAAGAACAAATGAGAAAGGTGAATTCTAACCATGTTTAAGCTGACCTCAAAAATTAATTAAGGTAAAGCACTGTGATAAAGAACTCCATGGATCCTGAGCAGTATAATTACACATTTTTAAATCAGTAAACTACAATATTTCTGTTGTCTGAGTTTTAAATGTGCATGATTTACTAAAGCAATATGGCTATTTTGGTTTGTAAATGCCCTTACTTTA
>NW_007732416.1:94574-102504 GCF_000696425.1 Galeopterus variegatus | reverse complement strand
TAAATGTGCATGATTTACTAAAGCAATATGGCTATTTTGGTTTGTAAATGCCCTTACTTTATAATTTAAATAATGTAGCATAATTATTAATTGTGGGTATGTCTGCACTTTCTGTTAACTCTAAATTCTATGTGGGAAAGTATTTCATCTTTTTTAAATGTAATGTTTGATACATTCAAAAGAATATGTTAATAAATGTCTAATTTGTCATAATAATTATAAATTGAAAAGCTGTGAATGCACCACTCAAGAATACAAATAGTCTCAAAATTATTAATGCTTCAAGCTCCATGCACTCTCCCTGACTCAATATTCTTCCACCACTTGCAATGACAACGATCCTCAGTTTTGCTCTTCATGCTCTTGTTGTCTTCTGTGACGGTGTTAATCCCTCATGCATGCCTTCTTATATGATATATCTTTTTTTAGCTTTATAAGTATGTCATCAAGTTTTTTTCCCCAGTATCCATCCATGCTATTGAGTGGATGTAGCTGTAGCTCATTCATTTTCCTTGTTTTATAATATCCCACTGTTTGAATCTTCTAAAATGTACTTATCCCATTCTCCTGAATGAGACTTGATTTGCGTTCAGGGGGTTATTGCTCATTCGTTTTTTTTTGCTATTGTGAACAAGACACACTGTATAAACCAGTGAGAGTTTCTCTAGTGAACACACACACTCAGAAATGTAACAGTTATGTTGTGTAATATGTGTCCATCTACATACGTTTTTTCTAAAAATGAATCATTTATAAATCTATCAGAAATATAAAAGTGTATCCTCCACCCCATGTTTTTGCCAATATTCAGTATAGTCAGGATTTTCGATTTTTGTGTGAGCATGTGAGTTTTGTTTTTAACCAATCTGGGGGTACAAAATGCTATCGTATTGTGTGTTAAATTCCATTTTCCTCATCAATAATGGGATTGTACAGTTTTTTTTTTTAAGTTCAAGTTTCTTTTTCTTTTGTGAAATATATCAACATTTTGTTTACATTCAGGTTTGAGTCATTTATACAAAGGCTTGGGGACATAGTTTCTCTCAATGCAATTTTTTTGAGATTTATCATTTTACAGGTATCAGTAGCTCATTTATTTTTATTATTGAGTATTATTCTTGGCTATTTTGAATAAAGCTGCTATAAATATTTGTTTATAAACAGCCTTAGTCCAAACATAGTTTTTCCATTTCCCTTGAGTAAATAGCTGAGTGAATTTGAAGGGTTAAATCGTCAGTATACATTTAACATTTTAAGAAGCTGTTAGTTTTTCAAAGTTGTTATATAATTTTATATTCTTACTAGTAGTGGATGAGTGTTACAGTTGTGCCAATCTTTACTAACACTTGATAGTGTCAGTCTTTTTCATTGCAACCATTCTAGTGCAGGTATAGTAGTCTTTCACAGTGGTTTTGGGCTGCATTCTAGGACAAGTAACAATGTTAAACATCTTTCCATGTGGTCACTTCTATATCTTCTACGTAAAATGTTCAAATGCCTTTGCCAATTTTTGGAGGGTCCTTTTTATTATTGAATTGTGTGTTTATATATTCCAAATAAAAACAAGTTTTCAGATATATGTATCACTAATGTTTTCTGACACTTTGTGGCTTGTAATACATTTTCTTAAAAATATTTTTGAACAACATAGAATTTTGATTCAATGAAATACAATTTATCATTTTTTTCTTTTATGGTTCATGCTTTCTTGTGTCTTATCTAAGAAATACTCATCAACCCCAAAGTTGCAAGGATTTTTCTATTAAGTTTACTTCAAGAAATTTATATAACTTTGGCTTTCAGTTTTAGGTATATATGCCACATTTTTAGTTAATATTATCATATGGTGTGACGTCAAAGTTTATGTTTGCCAAATGATGTCCTGTTGCTTAGCACCTTCCAAAAAAGAAAAGAAAGAAAAAAAAGGTTACATATCCACTTCACTTATGGAAAAATACCTTGGAACATTGCATAAAAAAAAAAAAATCAGTCGACCATATATATGGGTCTGTTTCTGGATTCTCTTTTGTTTCTTTGATCTATGCAAATTTCCCTAAAGTCAGTCTTGGAATCAAGTAGCTTAAGTATTCCCGCTTTGCTATTCTTCAGAAATATTTTCTGGCTGTCTGAGTTTCTCTGCTTGTCAATCTAACTTATAAAATCACCATTATATAATAATGATATAATATTTCATATATAATTATACAATAATTTTATGCTAAAACCTATGGGATTTTGATTGAAACTACACTGAATTATACTATCAATTTGGTGAGAATAGATAGATAACCTTAGCATTACTGAATCTTGTGATTCCTAAGGATGGCATATGTCTCCATTAATTTAGGTATTTTCGAATCTCTTTTAGGAATGCAATTGTAACATATGTTATTAATTTTTAAACCTACAATTGCCAATTGATCATTGCTAGAATATGGAAATACAATTTATTTTTGCATACTAACAACCTATATTGTGACCTTGCTAAACTCATATCATTTCCAGTACTTTTATTGTAGATTACTTTTCCTAAATATACAGTCATGGCCTCTGAGAATAAAGAAAATATTACTTCTTATTGTTTTATCTGTACGTTTTATCATTGTTTTTTTCCCTTATTTCACTAGTTAGGACCTCCAATTAAAGTGATTAAAATGGTCATTGTTAGTTTGCTCCTGATCTTAAGAAAAAATAATTCTATTTCATTATGAAATATGATGTTAGTACAGGTTTGTCACATATTCCCTTTCTTAGATTGAGGAAATGGGTGTTTAGATTTCTCAAATAATTTTTTCACCATCAGTTGAGTTGGTAATATGTTTTATTCTCTTGTATTCTGTCAATATAGTGAAGCATAAATATATAAAGTGATTTTCAGAAGTTGCACCAATACTTTTACATTGATTAAAATTTGTTTTATAGTAAGCTATATTGGCTATCTTGGCAAATGTTTCACAGACACTTGAATGGAACAAATATTTTTCAGTAGTTTTGCAGTATGTTCTATTAGGTCAAGTTGATAGATAGCACCTTTTGTGTTCTTATTGATGCTTTGTGTGTGTATTCTATCATTCTCTGATAGAGTAGTTGATATCTACAACCAAAATTGTGTATTTGTCTCTTTCACCTTTTAGTCTGATCTGGGTTTTTAACATAAATTTCAAAGCTTTGTTTTGGGTTTTTCACATATATCTTCTTGACAAATTTACTGCATTATTGTTATAAAATGACCCTTTCATTATTATTGGTAATAAAAACATCTGAAATCTACTTTGTCTGTTATTAAAAACTCATACCAATTTTCTTAATATTAGTGTTTGCATGATGCATATATTGCCACCCTTACTTTGACCTATTTATGTCTTTAAATTTAAAGTAAGTTTCTTTCAGGGAATACTGTGGGTTTCTTTATTTCTTACCCATTCTGAAAATCTTTGCCATTTAATCAGAGTTTTAGACTATTTATTGTTAATATAATTTTTAATAAAGATGTGTTGTTAGCCACAATCTTCAAATATGTATTAAATGTGCCCCATCTATTCTTTGGTGCTGTTTCGTTTTGTTCTTCCCTCTGCTTTTTTTTTTTTATGAGGTATATTTATCATCACATTATTTTTCTATTGATTATTTCTGGGATTATAATATGTGTTTTAACCTACCACAGTCTACCTTAAAGTAAGGATACCTTGAAGTATCCTTTCACATATAATTTATTAAATGTAAAAAAGTACATTTCCATTTCCTTTCTTTCATCGTGGTTATAATTTTGGCCATAATATTTAATTTCACAGATGTTACAAACCCCCTTGTTATTATTTTTAAATAAAACAGCTATCTATCAATAACAGAGTTTTTTTTATAAGCACTTTATGCACATATTTTGCATTTCTGGTATGCTTTATTTCTTTGTATAGTTAAAAACTTCCATCTGGCATCAAACTCCTCCATCTAAAGAAATTTCTTTAAAAGTTCTTATTTAGTATTACACTAGAAACAAGTTCTCCCAGTTTTTGTTTGAAAAAATTCTATATTTTGTCTTCAGTCATGAAAGATATTATCACTAGATAGAGAATACTAGGTCAATAGTTTTACTGTTTCAACACGTTAAAAATATCACTCCATTGTCCTTTGGATTACATAGTTTATGATGAGTAAAACGGTCCTCTCTTCTTAGTTCCTCTGTTGCAAAAGATGTCAAACATTTTCTGTATAAGGCTATATTGTAAATACTTTAGGCTCTGTAGGCCACATAAGATCTGGGTCTCATATCTTTTTATTATTATTGTTGTTGTTGTTGTTTCTAAACCTTTAAAAAATGTGAATACCATTGATAGCTGAGAACTGTACAAAAACAGGAAATGAACTGAATTTGGCCCATTGGCTGTACTTTGCTGACCCCTTTCTCTACATAATTATAGTAATGTGGCTTTTTTATTTTGATGATTCTGAGATTTTTTTCTTTAGCACTGTTTTTCAGAAATCTATGTGTGTGTGTGTCTTTGTTGTATTTTAGTTGACATATACGAGAGTACTTCAAAAAGTTTATAGAAAAATAGAATTAAAAGATATATGAACCTTTCTACGAACTTTTTGAAGATGCTTGTATATGTCAGTTTAGTCTACTTGATAATTTCTCACCAAAAATTAAGGCTCTTTATTTTATTCATTTTCTTTCCATCTCAAACTTTATTTTATACAGTTGTTATTAATGTACTATGTCTTTAATAGACTGATCTTTTCTTTTGTGGAATCTAATCTACTTTTATTACCTTCAGTGAAATTTGCATTTCAGAAATTTTATTTTTTATCTTTAAAAATTCTATTCTATTCTATTTAGTCTTCCATCATTCTCCATATTTTGTTCATGTGTTTATTTAACTTTTCAAGATTAGTTATAATATGTTTTATATTTAGAATTTTAAGTTTTATTGATGAATAATTTCCATACCATAAAATTCACCTATTTTAAGCATACAATTCTATGACTTTCAGATTTTCAGTGTTATTCAACCATCACCACAATCAAGTTTTAATATATTTCTATCACCCCAAAAAGACCACTATTTTCTTTTATATTCAACCCTCTATTTCATCCCAGGCCCAGAAAATTACTAATCTATTTTCTGTCACTATAGATTTTCTTTATCTGAACATTTCCTGTAAATAGAGTCATATATTTGCTCTTTTGCTTATCATTGTGAGGGGAAATTATGCACCCAAGAAATATTTTTGCAATGTCTACAGATATTTCTAGGAATCACAGCTGGGGTAGGAGCTACTAGCATCTAGTAGATGTATGTTAGGGACGCTACTCAACATCCTATATGCAAAAGACTGCCTCCACACAACAGTTATCTAGCCTCAAAATTCTATCACAGCTGGGGTAGGAGCTACTAGCATCTAGTAGATGGATGTTAGGGACACTACTCAACATCCTATATGCAAAAGACTGCCTCCACACAACAGTTATCTAGCCTCAAAATTCAGTGCTACTGAGATCGAGAGATTTTGACTTTATACGATGTTTTTTAGATTCATCCATGACATAACTTTTATTCACTGTTCAGTCCTTTTTATTGCTAAATAGTCCTTTATGATATGGGTACACAACACTTTGTTCTTTTATTCAACAGTAGATGGACATTTGAGTTGATTCTATTTTAGGCATCTTTTGAATATTGTTGACATTAGCATTTGTGTACAAGACTTTTTATGAACATATATATTTTATTTTACTTTTGTGAATATTTAGAAGTGAAATTGCTGGATCAGATAATTATTATTTTTGTGTTTATTAGCCTTTTATATATCTATAAGGATATTTTTGAGCTTTTTATATATCTTCTATTTAATTAATTTATTTATATTTTGAGAAATGAGTTTTGAGGTTGATTTCAATTTCCCATAACAAAATCCATCAAAGAAAATGAATGATAGTTACATATTTAACAAGTTAAACAATAGGTATAAAGATTATTATACCCTAAAAGAATATGTAAAGTTAATGTTTGATTAAAATATTTATACCAATGGTGTTTTGTAGACTGCTTATTCATCTTTTTTTTTTCATTCTTTAAAAAGATCAACAAAATTTGCAAACTTTTATCTAGACTATCCAAGAAAAAAAAGAGAGAAGATAGAAATTACTAAAATTAGAAATGAAGCAGGGTTATGATAGAGCAGTTGCTTCTGCTATTACTCTGGAGTGGGCTTTGAGGAGAAAGATGTCCTCTTCTTTTCCTAGTCTTAGTTGGTGAATCTCCTGTGTCACTGCAGTGGTGTGTCTGGCAGGCTGCCTGCACAGTAGCTGTGGCTACTGCTGTGGTGTCAAGGTGCTTTTGCAGCAGCCATGGCCATGACAGTGGCTGTGGCAGGCCTCCAGTGAGGAAGTGGTATTTTCAGTGTGTTCCTTGCCTATTTCTTCACAAGGGATGCTGCCCTCAGCTCCTGCATTAGGATCCCAGGTGTGCTCCATTTCTTGCCTGCATCCAGATGGAGAGGGCCGGTCCTCAGCCTATATAGTTTCTGTTTTGAGGCTAGATAATTCTACCTATTAAAATATTTTGCTGACTTTTTAATTGGTGTATATGTCTCATTATTATTGAGTAATAAGTGTTCTTTATATATTCTAGATACATGTTCTCTATCAGATACATAATTAAGAAATATTTTCTCCCAGTCTGTGGCTTTTCATTTCTTAATGCTATCTTTTCTATCTCTCTCTCTCTCTCTCTCTCTCTCACACACACACACACACACACACACACACACACACACACACACACTCCTCAAGTGTAGTAAATATACTAATATGACTAAAAAAATGAAAAAGTACATGAGATAAACAGAAAAGAGAGTTTAGCTGGAATATTTCAATGCATTGTTTCAAATCCTAAATTTGGAAACTCTGATTTTCTCTGTTTTCTGTTATTAAGCCATCCTGTAGTTCAGGCATTTATACAGGGTTTATCTTTTCTCTATTTAAGGATTTCTATAAAAAATGAACTTATATTCTTTGTTAAATGTTTCTTTTTTAAAGTTATTGCCAGAAATCTAAGAAAACTCTCCATTTATAACTGAAGCCAATCTTCTCAAGTTCTATCTTCTAGAGATAGAAAGGCCACGTTCATATTCTTTACAAAATAAACCTATCTTGAAAACTAGTTTTTCAGTCTCCTCCCAATCCTCTCTTCTCTGGGGTAAACACTACACTCTTCTTTATTCTAGCCACAGTGTTTATAATTTTTATTCCAGAGCAGTTTGAGGCTTGTTAAAATCTCTTTAGTTTCTCCACATAATTGTCAAAATGAATAAATACCTCTAATAAAGAATGGCTATATTTGCATTATTTAAAAACATGAAGATCATTAAACTCATAATAATAATAGCAAGATATAATTAATATATGCATATGAATTAGTTTGAATATATATTCATTTTATTTATGAACTTTCACATAAATTTTGCTTTATTAATATTCATATAAGCAAGGTGGGTCATTTGTTACCATGCTGAAAATATATTACTTATTGTAGTATTACAAATAATTGCCCTCGATAAATTAACCTCTGATATTTCCCTCAAAAGGTTTATGCAAATTCTCTCTCAAACACATAGTATTAAATAATGCTCATTATGCTGTAAAAACAAACATGCTTTTAAGTGTCTTAAGCAGGAGAAAAAAACCTATTAAACAAAGAGAATGCATAATTGAGAAGAATATATAAACAAAAACAAGTTTGAAAAGATAAGAAAAATGAAAAACAAACATATTTCAATAAGTAATACAGAAATGGAAGTGCCTTGAGGAACATGGGTTAGTGATTGTGTTATGGGGTTGCCAAAAATGTGGGACTATTTTTCTGTAAGTGGGCCCCATGATGAATACTGATATGAAAAAGGTTTTTTTTTTTTTTTTTTTTTTTTTTTT
>NW_007732416.1:92938-93794 GCF_000696425.1 Galeopterus variegatus | reverse complement strand
AAATGATATATACAAAAATATTTTATATATGTTTTCATGTAATGCTTACAAAAACTTTATGAGATGCATATAATTATCTCCCATTATATGAATAAGAAAACTGAAGCTTAGAAGGATGCATTTCGTTACTCAAACATATCAAAAAAAGACTCAAGCTCTAATCTAAAACATCAATTTATTTGCAATTCACCCTATACATCAGCCAATGTATTCAAAAGTAAAACCTGTGCAAAGTTTTTATGTTTAAAGAAATAGCCAAATATCAGTCATAATTAGAATTTGGTTTCTCATATTTTCCTTATTCAATTTCCATCCCGAGGAGGAATGCACATTATAAGGTCATTTGCCCATGATACCATGAAATATTCAATGAAAAGTTATCCCCAATTTATTGTTACTCACAATGATTTCTCAACCAGATATCAATATCTAGTTTGGGACACTTCTGGTCATTAATTGAGCTAGATAATGTGAGTAACTTTATCCCTAGATTACCTATGCAACTCTCTCTTAAAAATGAGACTTCTGTGATAATAACTTGCTTTTTCACTGTTATATTTTAGTTTTGTTCCAGTAGCCAAAAATTAATATCTTCACAAGCACGTACTTCTAAATTACTTCTATACAGGACTACTTTATGCTGAGAAGCAGAGGTTTAGCTCACATCATTTGATTCCAACATATAACTGGGTAAATATATTTGAGTCTTAAAAAGTAGTCCATAAATAACAAAGTAACCACATCAAGAAAGAGAAAATTCTGGAAGCCAGGCAATCCATAATCCATATAAACTCTGAGTGAATATATAAAAACTCTTCTGTCTTAATACAGTGACTACAAAATAGGAGGTAATGAG
>NW_007732416.1:46503-92452 GCF_000696425.1 Galeopterus variegatus | reverse complement strand
GAGTGAATATATAAAAACTCTTCTGTCTTAATACAGTGACTACAAAATAGGAGGTAATGAGAAATATATGGTTTATAAAAGATAAGGAAGAATAATCATATTTAGGGTCAAGGGTTAAAAAAACCTAAACAATCACATTAAAGAAAAAACTAGGTTTACATTTTAACAAAATATAAAGTTTTAGTTATATTTAAATTAAATTAGAAAAATCTATATGAGCTTATTTCTTAGATAATATTTTTCTTGATGTATTACTTTTGGCGGTCTAACAGCTACAGCAATACTTTTGTCCACCAGCAATTCTCACGTGCAAATTCAGAGCCCAGATTTTGGTTTATGTTAGTATTGTTTGCAAAAAGGAAGCTGAAATATTTGAAAATTTATAGATTCTGCATCCTGGGGAGAAATAAGAACACATTTGGAATGTCTTTAGCCCATCGGAAAGCAAAAATATTTGAAAGATTATAAGAAATTTCTCTGAAAAAAAGCAAAGTCAGCTCTTCCACTTTAGATTTAATTACAATATGTTTTTGATAGGCTATAATTACCAAATGACACATTGGTTAGTCCTGCTATATACCAAACAATTCCTAAATCTCAGTGACTTACAATAACAAGCATTTATTTCTCATTCATATTATATGTGTGCTGCTGCATTTCTGCTCAGCATTGCTTTATGTTTCTTCTCCTTCAGGGGTCCAGACTAAAGTGATAGTCCCAATGTGAGACCTGCACATTCAGAGGACAATAGCAAGAGAGATCAGTCTGCACCATAGTCTTTTTGTATCTCCTCCTCAGATATGAGCCATGTTAGGTCCATTCACATCCCATTAGTAATAGGAAGTTGCATAACTAAGTCTGGCATTGCTGAAACAAATATTTGCATGCAGTAATACATTCTACCACAATATTCAAAACAAGCACAAAAACATGTGTGTATACAGTAGAACATATTGGATTTTTCACTAAATATTTAAAATTAAGTCATAATAAGCATGAGTACTTGTTTCTTTAAATATAAGCCAGTTTACAAACTATGGATATATGTTATATTATCTTTTGCTTTTAATTTTAGAGATAGATGTGGAAGTATCAATTAGTTTTAGTGGTTACTAATAATAAAAAGAAGAAAAGGTATTTGACATTTATCCATGACATATGATGAAACTGAAAGAAGTTTTGACCGTGTATTTCAGATGAAATTAGCCAGTATACTAATAAAAAAGCTATTTATGCTGATTAAATTCCTCATTCCTCTGTATTTGAAATTTCCATTAATCACAATAAGATACCATTAAGGCTTAAATACATTATAAAATAAGTTATGAAGTCTGGTTAGTGCATAATAATGCCAGAGCATGGGTCATGTAACACTGAACAAATCTAAAGGACATATCCTTCTATGGAAAAACAACAACAAAAAGATGATAAAAGTAAAATAAATGTGTAAGAAGTGGGCTTAAAAAGTCATGGTGAGCACATTCACTTCTGGGAAGATGAAGTAGATATACTTATTTCTCTGCTCCTTGTCTTGACTACAACTAAAAATCCTGGACATTATATGTGAAACATAAATAAGAAGACTCAAAAAGGCAGACAGAAGAAAAAACATGGACTAGGGATTTTGGCACCCAAGGAATGACACAGTGGTGAGTTTGCTGAGCTTTCTTTTGCATCATATATACCATGATTGGAGCCAGCAACCTGGAAATGCCAACAAGTGCGGGCAGAAGAGAAAAAAATTCCAACAGAAGCCTGCTCTCTGTGTCCAAAGGATAAGAAAGAATCAGCATAGCAAAACAGAAAACTTTTAGACAATAACTGCCCTACTCCAGTCATTACATATGACAGAAAAAGAAACAAACAAGCAAACAAGCAAACTGGCCACATCTCTACCCATGTCAATGAAGGTTGACTGAAGAGTTCAGATTTCCACCTTTGTCAGGTGGTCCCACACCTCCCACCCAGGATGGTGTCAGAGAATGTCACATAGAAATCTGGAATTTTCATCTCACTCAGGTAGTAACAAAGTCTCCCCTGCCTGGTTGCGTCAGAGGAGACCACATGCAGAGCGTGGACTTCATTTCTATGTGGCAGTAGTGAGGGGCTCTTCCACCCCCCTTCCCCCGAGTGGTATCAGAGGAGGTCTAATTCAGTCAGGATTTTGCTACAGTACAGCAGTAGCAAAGCTACTCCCTCCACCAATGGTACCAGTGGAGACTACATTGGGAGCACTGAGTCACTCCTTTCCTTTGTACTCAGGGACATATCAGTCAAGGACTAGTGGGAAGCTGGAACTGCCACCCCACCCAGCAATAATGAGAAGCTCACTTTTCTCAGATGTCAATGGAGTCCAAGTGAATGATCAGAAATTTTACTTACACCTGTTAGTGATGAGGTAGAGAGGTCATTTTTTTCTTTACAAAATTGTTCTAGCTATTCTAATTTCTTTGCCTTTTTCACATAAATTCTACATCAATAAAAAATTTTGCTGGAATTCTGATAGAAATAGTGTTAAACCTATATAAAAAGTAAGGGAGAATAGCATCTTAATCTTCAAATCCATGAACAGGGCATGTCTTCTTTGACATTTCATCAGAATTTTGCACATTTATATTAGATTTATAATTAAGGATTTTCTTTTCTTGAGTGATTCTAAATATTTTATATTTCTAATATCCATGGTTAATTGCTAGTATATAGAAATACAATTAAATTTTTATGTTTATCTTGTATTACGTGGTCTTGCTATACTCTTAACAGTTCACTTATAAATTCTTTTGAATTTCCTAAATAGATAATGATGTCATCTGTAAGTAGAAACAGTTTTATTCCTTTCTTTTTAATCTCTATGATTTTTAGTTGCTTTTCTTGTTTTATTTCACTGGCTAAAACTTCATCCCCATGCTGGAAAGGCTATCTTTGCATATGATATGAGCAGACACCCTTGCCTTGTTTCTTATCTTAAGAGGAAAGTAGGATTATGTAGAATGTTTCTAGATGCTGTAATTTGAGAAAATCACTCACCCTTTTTTTTGCGAGTTATGTAATGAATGGCTTGCATATGATATGAGCAGACACCTTTGCCTTGTTTCTTATCTTAAGAGGAAAGTAGGATTACGTAGAATGTATCTAGATGCTGTAATTTGAGAAAATCACTCACCCTTTTTTTTGCGAGTTATGTAATGAATGGGTGTTGAATTTTAATTTCTAAAGAGGCCTTGATTTATTTTATACACTTCATACATTTTTTCTTTTTAATAGCAAGCAAATCTCTGTTCCTTTAGGGCACTTTCCAATGGTTACTTCCCACTCACATCCTCAACAGACTGCTCCTAATTTACAAGCAACAAATTTAAAAAGCATTCATCCTAGCTGCACCTCATTTCGTTCTAGTGATTTATTGGATAAGCTACCTTGATACTCTAGATTTCAGAAACTGATCAAATAATCAGGTGGATTTTTTTTTCCATTGCTTTTTTATCCTGTGAGTTTCTTAGAATAAGGCAGTTTGTTTTATTTCCCTCTCAGTTGGCACATTCATGATGTGGCATAATTAAGAGGCCTAAGCTCTTCAAAAACCCAGATTTCACATTCAACAACTTATGTATAGTGTATCATAGAACTGGTTTTATTTAGAGGTATTCTCATCTATGTAGTCCTAAAGTCACATAAGTTAGAAAAAATAGAGTAATAGTTATTCTGCCCTAAGGAGTCCTGATCTTACTGAAAGAAAAAAGTGTTGTAATTTTATGTGGTTGCTGATATCTTCCATAAGCATATATCATGGTGTCTTGTCTACTAGTAATAACCAGTTTACTAATCTTAATGTTTATAACTATTTCCTGTATGGTTTATAGTGATGGCCAGATAAGATACACAGGGACTAAAAATGTAACAGGATGTGATTCTTCAGATGACATTCCTAATTATAGTCGGAGTGGGATGATTATGTCCCAGACATATTTTAAAAGCCTCAAAACTAAAAACACATTTTGTTTGGACAACTGATAAATAACAGTGACAGATGAAGCAGCCTGCTGTGTGGCAGTTGGGAAAACAAGAAATGAGAACAACATAAAATCCATCCAAAAAAAAAGTTATGAGCTTTAGCTATCTCGATATCTCAAACTTATACCTCTGCCTGACACTCCTGCACTTCACTTCATGGCCACTCCACCTTTTCTTTTGCTTAAGCCAGTAACCTTGGACTTTTCTTCTTTCCACACCCCAGGATCAACCCATTTGGGAATCCTACTGGCTCTACCATCAAAGTCTATTTAGAATTTGAATGCTTCTCACAATGTTCACTACTACCATCTTGTTTGAGCCATCTTACTGCTCACCTGAATTACTGCAAGAGCCTTCTAATAGCAGTCCCTGCCTCTTTCCTTGTCCCCTTCTCCACAGAATTCAGATGGATCTTTTAAACATGTAAGTTAGATCCTTTTAGAATGTAAAATGTTGCTCTTCTGTCAATCCCCATTACACTTTCATTCAAAAACCTTTCCAGCCACCAAGGAGGCCTTGAGTGACCTGCTCCTTTGATCTCCCCAGCTGTTCTTCCTCCCATCCCTCCACCCCAAGGACACCAGCCTCCTACTCCTTTGTGAGTAAAGCAACTGACTCCTATGGCCATACTAGGGCCTTGCTCGCTCGCTCCCTTTCTTCATGTCTGGATTAAATCTCATCTTGACAGTACAGTCTACCTCGAACATTCTTTTTAATAGTGCAGTCTATTACAGGCCTCAGCCCAGCATTATCAATCTGTAGGGTAGAAGTCTCTGAACAAATGAGTGTAGTACAATGCTGAATGGATGTGGGGTGCATATACTGAGAACCCATGTTACAGGATAGAGGTCCACGTTCCTCTTCCTTCTTATTCTCCAGACAGCACTTTTGTAGCCTTCTTTTATCCTACATTATTTTTTCCCTCTAGGCCTCTTGTTATAATTCATTTATAGTAGGATAGGATGAATTCTTAGGATTTAAATACTACCAGAGATTACTTAATGTGGAATATTAAGGAGGCAATATCTTTGGTGCAAAAATGCCTAGGGAATTCAAAAAGATTCCCATGATAACAGATAGCAAATCTATGTCATATGATGCCCAGAGGCAAGAAGAAGAAAATAAGATAATGGGGATGACAGCCCAGGGGATGAAAATTTGTGCAGTTGAGCTGAATGTATTTTCTTTCTCTTTCTCCTACATTGTCCCCAGCTAATTATTTGGGCATGTAGCTTGTAATGGAGGTGTTAAAACTGGGAAAGATGTTTCATATGTGTGTGTGTGTGTGTGTGTGTGTATCTGTGTGTGTGTGTATATATATATATATATATATACTCTTTCTCTTTCTCCTACATTGTCCCCAGCTAATTATTTGGGCATGTAGCTTGTAATGGAGATGTTAAAACTGGGAAAGATGTTTCATATGTGTGTGTGTGTGTGTGTGTGTGTATCTGTGTGTGTGTGTATATATATATATATATATACACACACACACACACATATATATATGTATATATGTCTGAAAGTATATTACTTATGCATATATATGTCTGAAAGTATATTACTTGAGCTGAGCATCAGTAACTATGCCATATATTTTAATGATGCCAACTAGCATTGTGAAACAAATAATGTGCCTTTAAATACTGAAAGTCAAACTAGCCTCTGTCTTCTTTAGTTTTCCCTGGGGACTCCATGGATACCATGGTCACTGAGTGGCAGCTATCGCTGTGCAGAAGGAGCATAGAAACCTGCACATACATTTTTCCGGAACCTCTAGAAGAAAAGGCTAACTCAGCCAGAGAAAGAGGTTTATGGAAGACTTTCTGGAGGAGGAATAAGAAACAATGCTCAGATGAGTGAGAGGAGGAGGGAGAAGGCAATCTAACAAAAAAGGAGATCTTGAGCAAAGGAACAATGGCAAGAAACTACACAAAGTAAATGGAGGAATCACCTAGATGTTTGGTGTTACATAGCCTCAAAAACAAGCAGTAAATGCAATATATAATATTTGAGAGATTATGTGTCTTCCCACATCCCTTATCTTCCTCTTCTCTCCATACATCCACTTTCCCTGGATGATCTCATCTGCACCTACTGATTCAATTTCTACATCTCTTCATGTTCTCAGATTCCAAATATCATTTCTCACTTCTTGTGTCTTTCAGGATCAAGGATATGAGAATTTACTAAACAGTTAAAAAATTATAATTATCAATTATGACTAAGAAATTTTCTAGCTCATAATTTAGTTCTCATCTTCTCCAAAAGAATTCACTAGATCCATTGGTACTTTCCTGGCCATTTCTCTGTTACACCTTCTTAAAATGTTTATAATTTTGGGGGAAGCATACTTTCATTTGGACTAAACTTTGGTTTTTAATACTGTTCTTCCTTGTTTTTCCCATCTGGCAATTTTTTACATCCCTCATTTTCTGGGTTCTCTGCCTTCTTCCTTAAACATTGTTGTCATCAGTTCTCTTTAGACTGTCCCTGAGTTAATTCATTGAGACTCACAGTTTTCACTGGAAATTGTCTGTTAATTCCTAAATTGATGTTTGCTTGTCTGACCTATCCTTCCACCTTCTGCTCTACATTTTCTAATGCCTAATGGGCACTACCTCCTGAATATGTAGTTACTACATCAAACTCACTATTTTCTGAATTGATCTTATTATCTTCCTTCCAAAATATATTGCTTCTGTCACCTAAGTTTTTTGTTTTGGTAACTTTTATGGCACTTGGGCCAAATTTTTGCATCATCTGTGATTTTCTCATCTTTCCTATTTATGTGTAATGAAGTTCTGTCTCATGGCTTCTAGACTTTAAATTATCTCTTAAACGTATTCCTTCCTCTTCTCTTCTGCCAGTACTCTAATACTTCAGTACTGGGTCTCTTCTCAACTGTGCAATTTAAAATAATTTATTTACTTTCACTCTCTAACTTGCTCTAATTAGAGAATATTATTTTAATAGGAGTGCAGAAAATAGAGTACACTGTACTTTCTCACAAATCTTCCTTTATTGTGAAAAACAATTTCAATCCAGACCTAAAAATGGCCTTCATTTTTTCAGCCAAAATCCCTGAAAAGAATGGGCTATATGGTGTCACCTGTATCTAAAAGGTTTAGAAATTTTAGCCTTCTTGTGTCCCAGAAGAAAATGAAACAGTTTTATGAACACATTGTTTAAGCTACCATACATATGAATTATTGAAGTATGACAAAAGAAATTCCTGAAAGTGATGCCAGAAACATGGTAGAATGGGACTCCCTAGGGCCCATCCCCCTGCAAAAACATCGATTCAAACAATGATCCACACATAAAAATATCTTGATAAAAGCTGAGAAAACTGGGTGAGAGATTACAGCACCAGGGTATAGCACAGAAATAAGAAGTGGCACATGGAAGAATGTAGGAAACACAGTTTCACATTATCTAAATCATCTGTCCCCCTGTCCCACACAGCACAGCATGGAGAAAGATACCTTCTACATGGGGAAAGAAGGCTGAAGTAAGCACCAGGCTTTTCCTTGGATTCTGAAACCAGGCCTGCCCCAATAAAACCTGGAAATGGGTGAGCCCTGTGGCCTCAGACTCCAGACCAGTATCCAAGGACTGAGCCTCCAAGCTAACTCCAGAGCCAGGCTGGATCCCATAGCTCCAAACTTCAGTCCTGTGCAAAAGACTCATTCTCTGGGCCACCACACCACCAAGCTGACCTCAGCGACCCCAGGTTCTGGGCCACCTTCAGTGTTCTAGATGGCGCCAGGGTCCTCAAGCTTCAGACTGACCTTATCATGAGGCTAATCTCAATGAACTCTGTCTCCAAACTGCATCTAACACCAAACTGGCCCCCTCAGCCCCAGGCTTTAGGTCTCAACCACCACCAGGCCAAACCCTCAGACCTGGCCTCCAGGCCAGTTTCTATGAATGCAGGCTGAAGCCTGCTCAGTGCCAGGCCAGACCACAGAGACTTGGCCTACAGGCCTGCCCAACAAAATCAGTCTCCAGTCCCACCTCAGGTCCAGGCAGTCCCCAGCAGACCTAGGCTCTGGGCCTGCCCCAACACCAAGCCTGTAGCTAAACCTATATCAGATAAAATAGACTTAAAGAAAAAATTATAAAATGAGACAAAAAAGGTTATTATATAATGATAAGGGTGTCTATTCATCAAGAGAACATAGCAATTGTAAATATATATTCACCCAACATTGGATTACCTAAATAAGTAAAACAAATATTAACAGATCTGAAAGGAGAGATAGATGGTAATACAGTAATAGTAGGGAACATCAATACCCCACTTTCAGAAACGGGCAGATTATCCAGAAAAAAAGAAAAAAAAAAAAACAATAAGGAACATCAGACTTAAACTACACCTTAGAACAAATGGACCTAACAGACATATACAGAAAACTTCATCCAACAGCAGAATACACACTCTCCTCAAGTGCACACAAAATATTCTACAGGGTAGATCACATATTATGTTATAAAACAACTTCTGACAAATTTAAACAGATCTAACTCATTCTAAATATCTTTTCTGATCAAAATGGTATAAAACTAAACATCAACAGGAGGAATTTTGGAAAATTCACAAGTGCATGGAAATTAAACATCATGCTTTGAAATGACCAATGGGTATAAAGAAACGAAAAGGAAAATTTTAAAAAATCTTGAAACAAATAAAACTGAAAATATCTCAAAATATATGAGATACAGCAAAAGCAGTTCTCAGAGAGACATTTACAGCAATAATCACCTACATATCAAAGAAAGAAAGATCCCAAATAAACAATCTAACATTTCAAAAACCAAGCCCAAAGTTAGCAAGAGGTAGGAAATAATAAAGATCAGAGCAAAAATAAACAAAATAGAGACTAGAAAAACAATAAAAAAGATCAACAAAATTTAGAGGGTTTTTTTGAAAACAAACAAAATCAAACTTCAGCTAAAAATAAAGAAGATTCAAATAAATAAAATCAGTAATGAAAGATGAGACATAACAGATACCACAGAAATGTAGAGAATCATAACAGACTACTACAAATAATTACAAGCCAACAAATTAGATAACCTGGAAAAAATGGATACGTTCCTAGACATATAAAACCAATCAACACTAAGTCACAAAGAAATAGAAAATCTGAACAGATAAATAATGAGTTAAAGAGGTTGAATCAGTAGTAAAATTCTTCCATCACAGAAAACCCCAGGACAAGTTGGCTTCATTGCTAAATTCTATGAAACATTTAAAGAACTAATACAAATCTTTCAAAAGCTCCTCCAAATAACTAAAGATAAGGAAATACTTCCAAACTTATTTTATGAGATTAGCATTACCCTAATACCAAAGCCAGATAAGGACACTACAAGAGAAGAAAATTATAGACCAGTATTCCTAATGAGCATAGATGTAAAAATTCTCAACAAAATACTAGCAAACCAAATTTGACTATACATTAAAAGTATCATTTACTGTGAACAAGTGGACCTTATCACAGGGATGCAAAGATGGTTTAACATACACAAATTTATAAATGTGATACATTGTATTGATAGAATGAAATAAAAAACTCATATGATCATCTCAATAGATGCAGAAAAATCATTTGACAAAATTTAACATTTTTTTCATCATAAAAACTCCCAATAAGACAGGTGCAGAAGGAATTTACCTTGATATAATAAAGTCCATATATGACAAATTCATAGCTAACATAATACTCAATGGTGAAAAGTTGATAGCTTTTCCTTTAAGATCAAGAACAAGACAAAGATGGCCATTCTTGCCAGATCTATTCAGTAAAACACAGGTTGAAAATCCCTTATCTGAAATGCTTGAGCCAAAAGTGTTTCAAATTTCAGTTTTCATTTTTTTAAATTTTGGAATATATACATTATGCTTACTAGTTGAGTGTCCCTAATTACAAATATGAAATCCAAAATGTCCCAATGTGCATTTCCTTTGAGCATCATGTCAGTGCTCAAAAGATTTGGATTTTGAAGCATTTCACATTTTGGATTTTTGGATTAAAGATTCTCAAACTGTACTGGAAGTCCTAACCAGAGAAATTAGATGAGAGAAAGAAACAAAATTCATTTAAATCAGAAAGGAAGAAGTAAAACTTTCCCTGTTGGCAGATGACACGTTTACATATTAAAAAAAAAAAATACCACATTAAAAACTGTTATATCCCACAATATAGGATATAAAGTCAATATACAAAAATAAGTAGTGTTAGAAAAAAGTTACTAATAAAATAATTTCATTTGCAGTAGTGACAAAAAAATAAAATACTTACGAATAAATTTAAGCAAGGAGGTGGAAGACCTGTGTACTGAAAACTATAAAACACTGATGAAAAAAATTGAATAAGACATAAATAAATGGAAAAATATTCTGTATTTATGAATTGGAAGAACTAATATTGTTAAACATTCATACTACCCAAAGTTATCTACGGACTCAATGCAATCTTTATCAAAATCCCAATGGAATTCATTACAAAAACTTAAAACACTACTGAGAATTTTGGTGAAACCACAAAGGACCCAAATAAACTGAAACAACTATTTTCAAGACAGTGACCTTTAACAGAAAATAAACAAGGCAAACTTTATTTGTAATAGTCCCAAGCTGAAAACAAGCAAAATGTCTGTTAAGAGATGAATTGACACACAGATTATGGCACATCTGTACAACGGAATATAACTCAGCAATAAAAAAGAATGAATTCACAATTGATAAATGCAACAATATGAAATAGATTCTCAAATAATTATGCTGAGTGAAAGTCACCAAACAAAATAGAATATTTACCATATGATTTATTTTACATAAAACTGTAGAAAATGCAAACTAATCTGTAGTGAGAGAAAGATGATCAGTTGTTGCCTGTGGACATGGGGCTGGGGAAAGGTAGAGGTAGGAGGTAGAGGTTACAAAGAAACATTAGGAAACTTTTGCAGGTGATGGAAATATTAAAATCTTGATTGTGGTGATTGTTTCATGGATTAAATTAATACCTTAAGTTATACACTTTAAATTGTGCAGTTTATTTTATTCTAGTTATTGTAATTTTAATACAGCTTAATTTTAATGTGCTTTCATCTGTCCAGAGTCTTCTGAACATTAACTCTCTCAAAGGCCAAAATAATTGTAGACATACAAAACATGGGACCCTTAATTCAGGTTCTCTTTCACTATATTATATGTACCTAGTCATTCTTTCTCAGGAAATAGGAATCAAAATTTACAGGCAAGAAAAGAAGAATCCAAATCAAAGCACCTGTTTTCAGGTATCTTGCTCAGAGCCAAAGTGCCTGGTCTATGCTTCAAACCTACTGGAATTTCCTCAAGGCCAAATTTTGCTCAACTTCCAAGTCAAATGCAGTATTTGCATGTTTAAGGGATGTTGAGACTGTTTTAGCCTGAGCCCTTGGAAATGGATCAGTGAATTTCAGACAAAGACTGAGATGCTTCTTCTCTGTACTAACTTTCAGAGACTCAGTAACACTCTCTACCTCACATAAGGTCACTGGCTCCCAAATGTCCTGGGCCTTATTCCCCTTAAGCCTCCTTTCTAATCTCCCATATCCTAAAGGGGATTTTTATAAAAAGAAGATTCAGTGTCAAGTCAAGGACACCTGTCAATGAAAGAAAAAGTTAATTTCTCAACCATCTCTACCTTTGGCTTCTGAAGGAGGAAATCATTGATCTATCTGAGAGTACAGTGAAGATAAATTTATTAAAAAAGAAAAATACAGCTCATGTGTAAAAATCAATATAGTTGAGAAAAAAACAGACTCGCAGAGACTTTGCAGATATACCACAAACAGTGAGAGAGAAATGACAATTAGGTTTCAGTGAAATATAAATATGATGAGAAAATGAAGGCACTTTGTGCACTTTAACTTCTAAGAAGAATGTCTTGAAGGAAGTTTCTGTAATTTTAATTCTAATCCCGAAGCAGAGAAATACTCTAATATTTTTTTAAATGACCTTCAACTTAGTATAATATTTTTTTAATTTACATGAATAAAAGTTTTATCCTCCAGAATCTGACCTATTTATATATATATGGATTTGTTAGCTCCAATTTCTGCAATTGGCAAAAAGTTAATTAAAGTCCCCCAAAACATAGCAATACAGTTGTCTTTTCTTCTGTGTTGAGTTCTGTGATATTCTAGCATAAACTTGACATACTTTCTTGTAAGTGTTAAGAGTAGAGGCACAATCCAAACCTACTGTATAGGATCTACAGTAGAAAATATATTGTAGCATCATGTCTTCTGTAATTACAACCAACACAACCATAAATGCATAAACAAAGAAAATTTAAATTTATTAAGTATGATTTAGGGCAAAAAAAGAAACATAATCTTTAGAATTAGAGAGACTTGATTTCAAGACTATCTTCACCCATAATATGTAAATAGTAGAATGTTCAAATGAAAATTTCCACTGAGATCTTAATATGGCAGATATAATACCAAATTAATGTGAAACAGACCACCCAAGTAAGGTGACTCTGAAATCCCCCTTCCCCACTGAGAGTATTAAAGGGTCAGGAAATGAGCAGATTGGCGAGGTGGGGAGGATAAATATGTCTGGAGAAGTCTCTGCTATGAGTTCCATGTCCCCACAAGATGGCAGTCTTGGAGGCACATGTCTGCCCTCTCAAACTTGGTGAGAAGGTCCTCAGAAAGATTAATCCATGAGTTTAAAAAGTTATAACTCTACTCTGAAGTTGAGAAATAAAGGAGGCTTTGGAGCCCAACAACAAAAAACAAACACAACCAGCACAAGATTATTTTAGTACCCATTCAGTAGGACTTCCACGTTGAAATCCCAGCAGGAAGAAGTAAAAGTGAACAACTGAATTCTTAGTCATTGCAGAAGTCTTTGAAAGCCACCTGTCAAACTAGACACGGTGATTTGCTGCCTTAAGAAAACTCTGGAAGAGATCTCTATCAATTGGGGTGGGAGGAGAAATTAGAGGACCCATATCCCAGTCTTAAACGCACCCAAAAGGGAAAGAGGCAGATTTAAATATCTGCCAGCACAGACAGTGCAAAGATAAAATATGACTATCCCAGTTAGGAAATGGGTCAGGGAGAACTGGAGCTTTAAGAAAGAGAAGCTGGCTGTCCTCCTCTGGATGCTCATTTCTCAATTGCTTGAGGCCCTAGCAGAGGAGGGAAGTGTTGATGATTATATAAGATGGGGCATCCAAATTTCTAATCTGATGTTGTATTTTACGATTTAAAATAACCCTAGGATTTCATGTTCTCTGAGAGTAAGCAAAAACACTAATAAGATGCCTGCATATTCATCTAACAGGGTAGGGAAAATATTAGCCCTCTTGAGTTGCTTCAAAAAGAGATTGTAAAAAATTTTTCTGTTTACATCTTACTGTTCAAACTTGTTTAATATACAGGCTATATAGACAAGTTTAGGAAATTATTTGGCCACACTAAACTTCTGTTTTTGAGATAATTAAATAATATACGTAAAAGACTGAATATGATAAAAATGAATTAATCTATCATACTTCTGAACATTTCTCAGTCTTTTCCAACCAGTGCTAGCTTCCTGATCCCCTTTCTGTTCCCTTCTCTCTGCTTCTTTCCTTCATTCAATTCTTTTCTCTTCTCTGAATCAATAGGAGAATTGCTGTCCCAGGACCCTTGCACTTGTGTATGTGAAAAGTAACAGAAAAACTTTTAGGCTCACTCATGTCAAAAAAATTTCCCTTTAAAAATGTAGAAAGAAATGTCAGAGATATACAATTTATACCTGATAAAAGAATTCGAAAAGTAAAAATACATGGGGTTCATTCTGGAAGGATTTGTCAACTCTTCGCTCCTAGGTGATAACAAGAGAAGTTTCTAATAAAGATGCTGAATTATTGAGAAAAAAAATGAACTCTGTTCATAAGGTTGTAATTAATAAAACAGTGGCCAAGGAATCTAAAATAGCCTTTTTTTAAAAAATCAAGTATCATGTTAACAGATAATTGCTAGTTATCAGATAGCTGCTATATGTGTAATCCAATAAAATTTCAATATTCATGAAATTAAACAAATACCGTGTTTAATACAGATACTTTAGTGATAGAAGAAACACTTAAAAATAGCATTGTTAACTGTTGACTATGGTCAACAGTATATTTAATAATTAAACAATAAAGCATTCTCAAATGACCCAGGAATAAGAGTAAGATGACTATTATTATCATTATTATTTAGTAATGACACAAAAATGATAGTCAACGAAATAAAACCTGAAAAAGAAATAGTGTAATTTTTTTTAAAATGATGAAACAAATGTTTGCTGTTAGAATTAAACAATCCAATATTGTCATTGTATGAACGATTACAATGAATAATCTATCTTAGTAAAGTGAATTACTTAAATAAATATACAACAGTCAATAATTTTCATATATATGGCAATAACCACCTTAAAAATGTAACAAACACTTCCTAGGATTATTTCTAAATTGGAATACCGTAATTTTGATTTCAACTACATAACAAGCTAATTGTGGATTTGAAAACATATAAATTACAGATATGTAACAAGAGCCAAACAAGGAAATTTGAGTAAATGAGGAATCATGCCATAATTTTAGAGAAGAACAATGTTGCAATTTTGACAAATCATCAGAAGTTGGTTTATACTTTTAAAGTAATCTCAATCAAAAATCACCCCCACACACAAAAAAATACTCTCAGGGTTACATAGAAGAACAAAGAGATTAAAACAGTTGAATATCTAAAATAATATTTTTAAAGCAAGGTTGATATCATGGGGCTTGAGTGTCCAATTGAAACTATAAATGATATTAAAACATGCTATAAAACTGCAGTAATTTTAAGTACTGTAAAATTATGACACGAGAATAGAGAAACGGGGCCACAAGTTAAAATAGATAGCTTTAAGAAAAAAACAATAATACATCAAATGTAATGTGATGTGTTGAATGAAGTATCATAATAAACTACAGGAAACAAGATTATTTAACAAATGCTACTGTAACTATTACATCAATTATTTTACAAATAATACATTTCTATCTTCACATTATATTATAAAACAAATTCCAGAAGGATTATATTTTTAAAATAATGTAATAAGTCATGAAGGTGAAAACCCAAAAGATTTGATTCAAAATATTTAATAAATCTGTGCTTCAGAAATTTTATAAACATACTTATAATCAACAAACTGGAAAATTATATTTGCAAAGAAAAATCACATCAAATACAAGGTTAACAGCTATAATCTCAAAAGAACTTACAAAATTGAAATTGAGTAGTAGTCAAAAGACAATTCACAAAAGAGAATATTATAAATAGCTAATCATCATATGAAAGACTTACAACTTTTCAACTTAATCAAAGAAATTCAAATTAAAACAATAGGATATCATCTTCACCTTTAAAATTAGCAACTGTATTTCTGTAACACTGATGAAATGTAAATTGGTAAATAATTAGTGGTCTCCAGGGGTTTTTTGCTCATTCATCATTTTATTTATCTAATAAGCAAATGTTTGTTCTACACTTATTGTAATCAAGGTTCATGGCATTCAATTAATAAGTACATCTTTCACCTCCAGACGTCCTGTCTTCTCTTATCTCGCAATAGGCCTATGATCTTCTTTTAGATGAATTTATTTTTCACTTTCATTCCTATACACATGATGGTTTTCTATCAGGCACAAAAGAATGACTCTTGCTTCATGGGGGAAGTGAAGAGATTGTGTTAGTTTCTTGTTGCTGCAGTAACAATCACTGTACACTTCGTGGTTTAAAACAACACACATAACATCTTAGAGTTCTGGAGGTCAGAGGTCTAAAATGGGTCTCACTGGGCTAAAACCAAGGTGTTGTCAGGGCTGCATTTTTTTCTGGAAGCTATAAGAAAGAATACGTTTTCTTGCCTTTTCCAGCTAATAGAGGCTATCCAGCTTTCTTGGTTCATAGTCTTCTTCCATATTCAAAGAGAATGATGATCATTTGATCACACCATGTCTCTGGCTGTGATTTTTCTACTTCCGTCTTCTTCACTTAAGGATCCATGTGATTACAGTTTGATGACCCATAGATAATTCATGGTAACCTCTTTATTTTAAGGCCAGATGAACAATCTTAGTTCCAATTGCAACTTTAATGCTCCCTTGCTATGTCATATATTTGTAGGTTCTAAGTATAAGACATGAAAATCTTTGAGGTGGAGGGGGTCATTATTCAGTCTACCACAGTAACATCCCGGAAGAAAACAGATTTTTAGTCATATTGTTCTGGTATTAAATTTTTTCTATTGTCACATATTCTATTTTTGTGGCATTGTGTAAGATTCATAACTTAGACTATGGGTCTTCATTTGTGCAATCAGAAAAACAACCAAACAAGCTACTATAAAGATTAATGATATCTGTAGCACACAGCAAACATTTAATAAATTGTGGCTATTGTAATTATTCAAAAAATTATTGACATTTTACTTTCAACATCCATCATATTTCCACAGGATGCAGATGGCTCTGTGGTATCCATTTGACCACCCATCAATTAAACGACTGCATGCCAAGCACTATGCTAATGTCACTCAAATTAGCTCAACAAATACAAAAACCACATTTACTGTAGTTTTTTTAAATCGACTGCATGCCAAGCACTGTGCTAATGTCACTCAAATTAGCTCAACAAATACAAAAACCACATTTACTGTAGTTTTTTTAATAAAGAAAAATGACATTTATTGCTTACAGTTTCTGAGGCTGAGAAATCCAAAGTCCATCTTGTGGTGGTGACAGTGACCCAGAGGTCTCACATTGCAAGATGGTGGAAGGAGAGAGAGCAGAGAGAGACAGACTCTCCTCTTCTTCTTTTTTGTTTCTCCCCCTTTTTCTTTAATTTCATTTTATTTTTTCAATATACAATGGGGTTGATTATTGTGACCCATTACCGAAACCTCCCTCCCTCCTCCCTTCCCCCCTCCCTCCCAACAACCTCATATCTGTTTGCTTGTCATATCATCTTCAAGGAATTGTAATTGTTGTGTCTTCTTCCCTCCCCCCACCCAGTTTATTTGTGTATTTATTTATTTATTTTTAGCTCCCACAAATAAGTGAGAACATGTGATATTTCTCTTTCTGTGCCTGACTCATTTCACTTAATATAATTCTCTCTAGGTCTACCCATGTTGTTGCAGATGGCAGTATTTCATTCTTTTCTATAGCAGAGTAGTATTCTACTGTGCAGATATACCACGTTTTCCATATCCAGTCATCTGATGATGGACATTTGGGCTGGTTTCAACTCTTAGCTATTGTAAATAGTGCTGGAATGAACATTGGAGAACAGGTATACCTTCAACTTGATGATTTCCATGACCCTGGGTATATTCCCAGCAGTGGGATAGCTGGGTCATATGGTAGATCTACCTGCAATTGTTTGAGGAAACTCCATACCATTTTCCACAGAGACTGCACCATTTTGCAGATATCCATATGCAGCAGATCCATATGCTGGATATCCATATGCAAGAGAATGAAACTAGACCCATACCTCTCACCATATACTAAAATCAACTCAAAGTGGATTAAAGAATCCTGAAATAATAAAACTTCTTAAAGAAAACTTAAGAGAAACACTTCAGGAAGTAGGACTGGGCACAGACTTCATGAATATGACCCCAAAAGCACAGGCAACCAAAGGAAAAATAAACAAATGGGATTATATCAAACTAAAAAGTTTCTGCACAGCAAAAGAAACAATTAACAGAGTTAGAAGACAACCAACAGAGTGGGAGAAAATATTTGCAAAATATACATCTGACAGAGGATTGATATCCAGAAGATACAAGGAACTGAAATAACTTTACAACAAAAAAACAAGTAACCCAATTAAAAAATGGGCAAAAGAGCTAAATAGGCATTTCTCAAAGGAAGATATACGAATGGCCAACAGACACATGAAAAAATGCTCAACATCACTCAGCATCCGGGAAATGCAAATCCAAACCACACTGAGATACCATCTCACCCCAGTTAGGATGGCTAATATCCAAAAGACTCTGAACGATAAATGCTGGCGAGGTTGTGGAGAAAAAGAAACTCTCATACATTTAGTGTAAATTTTAAAGAGCCAACCAATGAGCTATTTTAAAAAATTACCTAGGGTAGTATATGCCATTTTGTTGTGTCAGTCATTTAAATGTAAGGGTCTAACTTGTGAAACTGGAGAGATTATTAAAGCAATCAACTGAAGTTGAGGAATGATTTAACAAGGTAATTGTGAAGGAGGAGAGAATATTGTGTTAATCACAGATATGTAACTAGTTGAAGTAGCATGCAGAATGATAGTTTTTGAGTTATTTGCTATCACAAATAAAGTTTGCATTTCCTGACCATTAACTCTTATCAATTTGTAGAGAATGGCTCATTATTGCTCTCATTACTTATTTTGGGTTAAAGAAAAGATTTTGTATTGGGGAAATATTAATTAATGCTATGCCAGTAGACAGAACATTGTATCATAGCTATGCTTTGTGATAAAAAGAATATAGTAATGAAACTAATTAAGAACTGTATTAGTGACATCAGAGAAAACAATTTGGTTAAAAGAATCACATATCTGTGAAATATAAAGCATAGTACATCTGATGATTCTTAACATCTTTCAAGCAAAAAACAAATGACTGTGCCTTGAAATGGCTCTTTCTCAACGATCTCAACCTGTCAAAATTCTACCTGTTTTTCCTAAATTCACTCAGTATTAGTCTTTTCTTATTTTGTCACCTTTAATTAGCTATTACAACCTTTAAATATGGGGTCATGTCTTGATCATCTGGGATTATTCACCCCCCAGCCTTGGAGCTAGCATTACTCCTCAAACATATTTGCACTCAGCAAATTCCAGCTGAATCAAAGTAGATCACTGAATCCTATAAAGATTAAAGATCTGCAATAATAAAGCTATGAGAGACTTTGATAAATAAAAACAGGAGATAACTCAGAAGCCTTGACATTTCGATTTATTTGGTTTTAGAACTTGGCTTATAAATGTGTTGGCACTGTAAATCCCCTAATCCTTGAGCAGCCACCAACACTTCAGGTGCTCATGAAGCATATCACAGAAATCTCCAGGTCCATCAATACACAATATTACCTAGTCAGGTCTTTGGCCCCCAAGTCCTTGTGGACAGAAATCTAGGCTGTTCAGGCAGAAATAATTTTATAAAAGTTTATTGAAAGCCAGGCTTGAGGATTGACCTGGAAAACACAAGCCAACAGAGTTGGAACGTGCTCTGAAGTTTACTACAAGCAAAGGCATTTTATAAGGGAGTTTCAAAAGGGAGGGGGAAGGTTCCACGTACAGTTGTCCTTTTCTCATGAAACACAAGAATCACAATCACTGGTTATTAATTACAATGTGGGAACCAAGAGTGTCTATGTGCAACCTGAAGCAGAAGCTTTATGATCCAGCCATCCTTAACAAGATCTAAATGGCTTATTCAAAACCAGCAGGTTATACATTAATTAATAAATTAGCAATTCTAACCACATACATTATTTATTTTATGAACAAGATGTCAACATTGAGCTCATGAAAATCACCGTAAGTCAGTCAGTTTTGGGAAAGCTGCTTCAGTTTGATTATTTCCATTATCTCCCTATATGGTCTCCTACCCTAGAGAGCTGGGTGGGAACATTGCTGATCTTACCTGTGGGGATTTCTTTGGTTCTGAGACAGGATAGGGGTGTGAACCAAACCAACTCCATTTTCCCTGAAGAGGACATTTATTTTTCCACTCTTCAGTCAAGAGACCCCCAGTATGACTGTCCCATGGCCCTGGTAGAAGTGACAAAAAGAGACAGGTTGGGAGTAACTGCCCTGATAAAATAAACTGAAGTAAGAGAGAAACATATTTACTGAATTTCAAAACCTCCTCCCTAAGGCTTGTTAAACTATAGCTATTAGCTGTATTTAAAACTTTTCATTGTCTACACATTCTTTCTTTTCCTATAATTGTAAAAAATAAGTTATAGGTTAACTTTCAGACCCCTCTGGGAGTTGCACATAGATGTTCCTGGAGCTGACCCCCCTCGCAACCATAAAGATATCAGAAACCATCAGGGCAAGATCGCGACATCAATTGAGGGATTGCTTGCCTCAATTGAGGGACTGCTTGCCTTTAAAAATCCATTCCCAACTTCTCTCAGAGAGATAGCTTCTCTACTGCTGACTCTCTTATGCATGTCTATCTCTTTTTAATAAAGTCTTGCTTGTCTTAAATTCTGCTGGGTACTTTGTTTCTTTTAATGACATTAGAGCCTAATTCAGCAACAGTTCCTCCAGCACCAACCTGGAGTAGATGTACTCTTTAGCTTTTTCAATGCATTTGGTAGGCCCCCGTGATTTTCCCCCAAGAAAACAAGTTTTTTCTCTGGCCAGACAGAAGTTACACATTCAAAGTCTTAAAATCCACCTAGCATAATTTGGGTAAAGATGTGCTTTGGACAGTCATCAATAAAAAAGAATCAGAATGCATCTAGGCAGAGCATTCACTTTCAGATGGAAACAAGTATTATGATTCCTTGCTGCTACTGCCTGCGTTCATGAAATTTTTCTGGCTTCTGGATTCATGTAAGTTTTCAATTTCTAATAATTGGAGGAAACTTATTGTAAACCACTAACCTCAGATGCTTCATTATAGTGCAAATGTTGTCTTCCAAATTTGTGGTCCTCTCCTGAGGCAATGTGAGGCAGCACCTGTGTGTGCCTAGGTCTGTCTCATTGCACCAGCTTATTGAGAAGGAAGAGAAAGAAGCAGTCTTCAAATTAGGCAATCAAAAAAAAAAAAAAGAAAGAAAAAGAAAAAAGAAAGAAAGAGAAAGAAGGAAAGAAAGGAAGGAACGAAGGAAGGAACGAAGGAAGGAAGGAAGGAAGGAAGGAAGGAAGGAAGGAAGGAAGGAAGGAAGAAAGAAAGAAAGAAAGAAAGAAAGAAAGAAAGAAAGAAAGAAAGAAAGAAAGAAAGAAAGAGAGAGAGAGAGAGAGAGAGAGAGAAAGAAAGAAAGAGAGAAAGAAAGAAAGAAAATCTACATAAGAGAAAGGCTCAGACTTTGCTTGAAAGTCTCCACCACATGGTAACAAGGCCAGGTTTGTCTTCTACATCAATGTCATTTCCTCCTCTTTCCCCTCTGGTGGGGGAGGGGCTCTCCTCCTAGACTCTAAAAGCTACTTTCAGGGATCTTTGGGATCCAAGTATCTTTCAAACCAAACGACTCTGCAAAGTTTCACTCTAGTTCTTTAAAGTTCATCAACAGGGTCTTTCTTAACTAATCTATACTCTATATTCTCCTCTGCCCATGACTGGGAAGAAGTTTCATTGTTAACTTCTAAGGGAATGAGAAATCATTAATAAGTATTTTGAATTAAAAAATGTTTTATAGATTTATATGAGGGAATGATAATGGTAATATCTATTTATTATAAATGATGCACTGCATTAAGTGCTTTTTGTGCGGCGTCTCATTTGGCCACACAAATAACCATTTGAGGAAAGCATATTTAGATCCTTATTAAAGACTCATTTAACAAATTCATTTAGTTATTTATTGAGTGTCTGTTATCTTCTGGGCACTATTCTATGTGCTAAAATATTACAGTTAGAAAGGTAGACAAAAATCCCTGGAGGAGGAATTTATATTCCAGTTGTTGACACAAACCATAAATAATTAAGTAGAACACATAGCACGTTATTTTTCTACATGGCGATAAGTGTCATGGATTAAAATCAAACAGAAGAAAAAGATGGGTAATGTCCAGGTCAGGGTAGGGGTTTACAACATTAAGTAGGTTTCCACAGGGTAAGCTTTACCGAGAAAGTGATATCTAAGCAAAAACCTAGGTGAAATAATAAAAATACGAACAAGACTGTAATGCCAGAAAGAACGTTATTAAAGCCAGCATAAATGATAATAACGACAATAATATAACAGATTTCTTATAGAAGCTAGGTCTATGTCAACCTAGAGCTGGTTCTCTGAGCCACTTTTGTATTAACAGCAGTGCACATCATTCTCTGGTTGGTAATCAGCAATTAACTGAAATTTAACACATTTATTAATTTTTAAAAATTATGGAACTTTCTCTGGTGTTAGCTGTTATTCTGAATAGGCATTAGTGATTGGCACTTAAAAGACTGATTTCTTAAAGAATTTCAGTGCTGAAGGCCATAAAGAAACCATGCATTTTGATTTCTACCAGACAGACGTATCTGTCTATCATCTAAGAGGAGGAGGTGGCAGAGTCTAAATGTTACAAAGAGGATCACACAGAGGTCCCCTTGATGGTTCAAATGTTCTTTCCCTGAACCCCATCTGCATTTACCAAAAATGAAAAATTCCATTCCAATTATATGTAAGTCCTCTAATAACAAAGATACAAGACATCAGTTCTTTAGTGTAAATTATTATACTTTTAAAACTGTTCCCAAGATATTTTGCTTTGATGTTTCGCATTATCCTATATGGAGTGAATTAAAGACATTTAGAAGTCCCAGAAGTATTAAGCTCTTTTCTACCCCTTGACCTTTTCAGGGCCACAAAGTCTCCACTATCAGTCACTCTTAAATTAACATAAATAACCCATCATCAGTCACTAAAATTTTAGCAAGTGGGAGAAAAATAGGAAATACAATGTTTATTGAGCCCATGTTTGATGACAAGAACTTTAGATGAATTGCTTCATTCTAGTTCCCACAAGAAAGACAAAAAAGACCTATGAGTTATGTATTATTTTCTTTATCCCATAGGTAAGAAAAATGAGGTCTAAGAAATTTAAATAACTTGCATAAATTTACAGAGCTAAAAGCCAAGACGGAAACCTATCATATTTGCCTGATCTCAACTGCATAACTAAGAACACTGTGGCTGAGATTTTAAGTAACATCCAAAGTTGCAAAGCTAATAAGTGACAGATTTATATAGTAGCAAGCCCCATCGATGTGTCTTCTCCTAGGATATCAAGCTGTCTCTAACACATTTGGAAGAAATAGGAAAGAGACTTTTCAGTGGTGATTAAAAACAAGTACTCAACGTATATGATGCTGTATAGATAGACTAGATCTTAAAGGCCATCTACAGAGTCCACCATGATGCAATTTGAAGTAAACACAAGAATGGTAGTATTGCTACAGCAGAACTCAGGTTACTGGGAGAGGGTGCATGCCGAGACAGTTTCCTGGTAGAAATGTAGCTTAATGAAGCCTGGAAACATGAGGAGGAATTTGATAATAAAAAAGACTTGGGAACCAGAAAAAATGAAGTAATGGCACTGAGGCAAGGCTGGTACCAAAAGGTCATTGCACAGCAATGCCAGGCCCTGAAAGAAGAGTGCATCAGCCTCATACTTTTGCTCAGTGCCAGCCCTGCTTAACATTGATGGAATAATTATTAGGACCCAATTATACAATAAGCTGCAGTGATTTATGATGCTCTACAAGCAGCACTGAATCAACCTGTCTCAGTAGCCATAAGTCTGCATAAAGTTTTAATTATGAACATCATAAGTTGGTCAGAACATATGGAGAAAAATGGATTATGAATTTATGACGCAGTGAATTTTCTTGCCAAGCGGCTCTGCTCCTGATCAGGGCCTGCTGACAGGCTGACAAAGTTACGTAGGAGAAGCCAGATTCTTGACAAAGCACTGCTTCCTTTTAAAAGTGAGGCTAGGGACTAGAGCACTGGGAATGTGCCAGAGGGGATGTCAAGGGACGTCAGCTGGCTTTGTAACATCCTGATCCCAGCCTTAGGTGAGATACAGCTACCAGGGCTGTGACAGTGACATGTTACCCCAGACTGGCATAGGACAGGGTAGGATTGAGCCTGGGAACAGTCTCAGTTTGCTTAACAAATTTTTCAACACTGCTTATATAAGGATTTCCCAAATCAATGAACTATATTTCTCTTTGGGGTTCTATGGTTCAATAAGCACTTATTGAGACCTTATGATGTGCCAGATATCCAATGACTGGTGGTTGTGATTTTTATTGTTATGGTTTCTTTCTAATTTAGCTTGAAGTCTCTCTCTTGAGAGTAGCCATAAGCCCAGATAGCCACTCTATAGGAGAGCCCTGAGCAGAGAAAGTTAGGTTCAAGTGTGTTGGTCAGGGGAGACACAATGAAGAAGTGAAAACATAATGCATAAAACATAATAAATCTATTACTCACAGGTTAGAAAGGTTAGAGACACTGTTGGGAGGCCTACATGAAGTCTGTAGGTGGTGAGGAGCTTAACCAACACATGGGTAGCAGGAAAGAGAGAAGACCTGGGGGACTATGCCTTTGTTAAGGTCCATGGGTGGTAAGCCTTGGCTTTCCCACAGAGGTTGTGGATTGGCTAGTTTAAAGAAAACATGTGGGGCGTAGGAGGCTTATTTAGATGATTCTGGTGCTGGCCATTAGGTTTTATAATTGTCAGCTGTGGAAAGTGTTAGGTTTGGGGTCAGTGGAACAAGCAGGCTGTATCTCAAAGAACCACATGGGGAGGGGAAGTTTTAAGCAGGCCCCAGGTGATAGGGTACAAATGGGTTTCAAAATACTTACAACAGGCCTAAAGAAGGATGCCAAGGCAGCAAATAAATTAAACAAATTTATGATACTGATCTGTGTGTGTGTAGAGGCCTGGATGCCTGGCCCAGTGGGGAACAACTTTGCAGAACTCTCCGAGGGAAAGGCTGAGTCTCTGTGACTGCAGCAGCTTCTCCCTGTGTTCCTCCTTCTTTCCTTCACTTTTCCGACTGCTGATCTGTAGATCACTCCCCTAGAAACCTTCTGCATGCTAATCTCCACCTCAAAGTCAGCTTCCCTCCAGGTCAAAGTCAGCTGACCTGCAAAACTCTTCGCAGCATTTATAGAATCCTCAGTTTTCTTGGGCCAGAACCCAGAAACTTACATAAGATTTGGTAAAATGAAGAATTATATACATATGTTCTTGCATCCATCATCATTTATTTAATCAAACCCATTTTGTTGGTGCTTACTGTGTAGCAAGCACTGTGCTAGGCATTAGGGATGCAGAAGTGAAAGAAAGTTCTGCACTGAAATAGTTCACAGCCTAGTCAAGAGGACAGATAAATAAACAGTAACCATTTAGTGTGGTAAACAGAATAATGTAATCAGCGACAGGGATCTGTGGGAACACCAAGGAAGGACACCTACCTCAATATGGATATCGAAAGAAGGTCAAGCAAGTCTCTGGAAATGGTGTGAGCAGAACCAAACAGGAGTGTAGGCCATATGCTACTTCTGGCTAGACACACACTTAGGGAGGTAATCAGCAAGGAAGGAGGGAAGACTCTGCCAGCTGGTACAAAAACCCAGCCTGCGCTCACATATGCACAGCCAGACAGAGGGCTCTGCACCAACATTCCGGGAAAATTCTGCCCACTTCCTCAGGCTGCCCATCTGCAACTCATCTTGAGTCTCACTTCCTGGTTTCTCCTGGATTAAAGTGACACCATCACACTGTGTAATTGGCACCCCCCAATTCCGAATCTTACAGAAGGACTGTCTCAGTCATATCTAACATGCAAGAAATGTGACAACCTCTGCAGCAAGGTCACTAAAAATATGTGCAAGTGAAGGCTGTTAAGGGCTTACCTGGTGCACAGCATACCTCTGCATGTTTCTCAAATCACAATCCCGAGGCAGCTACTTCTATGCACTCCAAATGTAAGCTGATGATGAATTAGTAAATGAGTTGTTTTGAAACTGACACAGAGCTTTGTATCCCCTGCTCCTTTTAACTTTAGCAGCTTGAAAGATACGTCTCTAATTATTTTTTTTAAATATTTAAAGTTCTTCCATAACGAAGCACTCTGTTCCTTTCTCTCTTTTTCTCTCTCTCTTTTTCTATTTATGAATACACAAATACATGATAGATAGATGGATAGGTGTTATGAATGATAAAACAATCACACCCCAGCTCAACTACAGCTCATTTGAGGGAAAGCTGAAGACCTAAAAGGCTAATGAGCATAAACAATTGAATAAACCATGTGATGTTCTAAAAACATATTGGCCTGGAAATCTGGAGACCATCTCTTCTCACTTGGTATACAACAAACACACACATAAAAGAGCCCATTAATGTTTACAGTGTCAGAGAACAAATAAAATGGTTACACTTTACAGTACACATACACTATTACATTTCAGAGTTAGAAGTTAGGTCTCTAATATATAGGTAGATATTATATTTGACATGGAGGCTAGTGTTCAGGATGTGTGGAGAAGAAAAAAGACAGAAACTAATAGCTAATAAATAAAAGAAAAATGTTAAACTTCACTAGTAAATTAAAACTAAGAAATGCAAATTACAACAATAGAATCCCATATTTTAGCTATTAAACTAGCAGAGACGATGCACAGTATTATTGACTATAAAGGGACAGACCTTGTTCACTGTGAATGTTTACATAAACTGGTAATGCCATTCCAAGTGACAAGTTCACATGCATCAAGAGCCCTGAAAAATATATCACTTTTACTACCCAACTGTGGTTTTAGAAATCTATATTAGAAAACACACACATCACCACTACCACCAGCAGCACCATCACTGCCAATCCACAGAAGAGTAAATCCAAATGGTCAACAAACAAATGAAAAGTTGCTTAAACTCAATACTAATCAGTAATTTGAGAAATAAAATATCACTTTTTAATTTTTGGTTCCTGGCCAGTACAGGAGCCAAACCCTTGACCTCGGTGTTATCACACCTCACTCTAACCAACTGAGCCAACCAGCCAGCCCTAAAATATCGCATTTTTGGTATTAGAATTACAATTGTTTAAAAGACTGATAATATCTCCTATTGCTGGAGATATTACTGAAATTCACATTTAAGCATTGCTAGTGGAAATATGAATGTTCATAGTCATTTTTTGAAAAGAAATCTGATAACACCAAGCTTTGGCTCAGCTCTTCTGCTTTAAGGAACTCATCCCCTGTAATCAACAGCAATTAGACCTAAGAGATCAATGTCTATTGCAGTATAATACGGAGAAGACCAAAAGAGTAAACACCCACCATGGAGAAATAGTTGAGTGAATTATTGTATATCCACATAATGAAATGTTTTTTAGCTATATAAAAAAAATTACAGTTATATCAGTTAACTTGGAAATTTCAATAGAATATTATTGAGTGCGGAAAGATGCAGAAGAATGTGCATAAATCCCATTTTTAAGAAATTATGACTGTATTATACGCATATGTAATCACATAGAGTCTTAAAGTCAATGTTTATTTATCTGTGTCTATGTGGGTATGTATATACACAAGAGTGACGAAAATATGGACAAATACATCCAAGGTGATATATACAACTTAACCAAGTATAGGTGGGGAAGGGAGGCAAGCACAGAAATAAAAGGATTGCACATAAAGATGGCATATATGATATGATTTCATTCATACAGTTAAGTAACATTATATTTGTGTATGCATAGAAAATATATATTTTAAAGCAGAAATTAATTTCACATGACTCACTCAGGGAGTTTTAGTAAAAGTACATCTTCTTGACTTGAATTCCCAGCCATGTTTGAAATGGGGCAACGGAAGCTGTGTGTTTATAAAGAATACTGGGTGATTCCAAGGCAGCTCATCAATTCACAGCACATAAACACTCACTGCTGTAAAAGAGCGTGCCCAGGAGGAAGCATGCACAATTTTACTTTTCATGACTTCAGGCGGAATGCAGCTTCTCCCTCTTCTTCAAAGCCCAGTGTCTCCTCACGAGTCTCCTCCAGGACTGGTTTCCATGCTTGGAGAAGCACCTGATTCAGGGCTTGCTTCCAGAGTTGGGACTACATATCCCAGCCTCATCAGTGAGGCTGTTTTCTCTATCCACGTATTTGATTTCACCGGGCTGTGGAGGATTCTGTAACTCCTATTTCACCCCACATGGCTGGCGTGTCTAGCAAAAGGTTACCTAGCAAGATTATATTTTATCACAGTGGTCTAATCCTACTGGAAAGTGAGGGACACTCTTGCAGATTACACACTTCATTAATATTTATGAAACAACTTCATTCAGTCCCTTGCATTGCATCTGGTACACAGCAGACACTCATTAAATCGAAAATGAAGGAATGTTTTGGCAAAACTGAGAAACACAGGCAGTCACCAGTGCAGCTTCTACTTCTGTTCATCGCCTGCTTCACTAGTGGAATCCTCGCAGATCTCCCCTCACTGGCTCCAGTGGAGCAAGGGAAGCCTCGGTGCTGCAGAATCAAAGCATTATACTTTCACTGTCAGTCAGTTGAGAAGAATGGATGGACCAACAACCAAGTTTAAGGAAATTAGACCTGCTTGCAAAGATAATTCATTTTCTAGGAAAATGGTCATTCCATCACAAAATCTGAAATTAGAAAACTATTGCCACATAATTTTGGTTTATAGCCAATCGTGATCACTAGTGTAAAAATGTGCTACCTGCATTTATGAAACTTAAATTTGGTTTCAAGGCCAAATACATTTGAGTGGAGCCATATCACAAGACATCACAAAGATTGACAAGGTACTTCAAAAAGTTCATGGAAGGATCTGTATTCTCTTTGAATTCTATTTTTCCACAAATGTTTTGAAGTATCCTCTTATCAATATATAAAAATTAATAAAGCACAGACTTTTTCCATTCCAGAGACGAGCTCCAAAAATGATATGAACAAAGGCAGCATCATGGCAGTGTGTATATAGTTCCCCAAAGGGCCTTCTTTAATGAGAACACCAGACATTGAGATAATCATGTTCTATATCTAATTGTCAATCACATGACTTCATAATTGCATTACACATATGTGCACCTGTACACATGTGTTTTCTAAAAAGTCGTTTTTTCTGCAAGAGATCAGCACTCGGCACCTTCTCACCATCTTTAACTCTCTATTATATGTACTTTTTATGTCAAATCCTCAATGTAAGGAACAATATACTATGCTAAGTTTTAGCACATTGTAGTCTTTGATGGATGATTATTATGGTTAATGACAAAAATTATGTATTAGCAAAAAAAGTATCTATGCTTCTGTGCAAATTAACACAGTTACTTTTACAGTATAATATGAAAGAATGATTGTAAGACTGTCAAAAGCAAACAAGGCTCATTTCTATAAAATTCAGGGCCACTTTTAGCACTGAAAATTGACTTTCTTAAAGGCATAATAATAAAGATGGGGGAAATGTTACAGTCAGTGGTTACTGAACAGTCTCTCTCCAGTAAAGTGACAGCCTAGGGCAGTAGTGAGGGCAGAAGGACATTCAAAAGCAAAAGCCTGCCAGATATATTTGACATCTATGGTGGAGACGTTTTTAGCATCTCTCTTCTCTGTATAACCAAGTTATTTTTAATATTAATCCTGAAAAGAAACAAATAAAAATATAAAAGACTTATACTGAATGTTGCTGAATTATAGCCATGCCAGTAAATAATAATAACTATAAAAAGTAATAGATTAATAAGTAACTTACATTTTTTAATAAAAGGGGGGAATGAGGTGTAAAACAAGCTTCCAAAAGAGTGATTCCTCAAAATTCATGGAATGAGTTACACTTAGGATGACAGAATTGAAGCAACTCAAGTTTCATTTCTTCATCTTCACAATCACTGTGCTGTCATTGTTTATTTCAAATTTGCTTTCTAGATATGGAAATATGTGATACGACAGTGGTGGGAGACAGGAACAGCACCTGAGACGAGGCTGAAGGATTCTGCACTAATTACTTTCTGTTATTGCTCACTATGAAAATGACTGTGTGTAGCTGAGTCCACACATCTCAGGGGCCAACTCTAACTGGGGAATTTTCTAAATTAACTTCCAGTGGAACACAATGTTTATCAAGAGATATACACTAAAAATGTGTTCATTTGGGGCTTATGTTTATGTTATTAAAAACTTCACAGTAACCGAAGTACTTTAGCATTTAAACCAGCAAAATATTCTTTCAGGTGGAAGGATTTTTTTGGGGGGACATTGTTTAAAATTGCTGGGACATAGTGATAATAAAACTAGACCAAATTTTAGAAAATTTTATTTTATTATTATTTAATAACAATAATTTTCTTATTTTACAGGAAATGCACCCTGCTATCACCTACCTGCCCCTGGGTAACATGTACCCCACCTTTGGACACTTGCCCTGGAAGTCCCCAAGGAAGGCTGAATTGAATTCCAGAGTGTAGCAAATACAGTTGAATAGAGAATTTTGTTTAGGATCTTTTCTGAACTGCATAGCTAATTTTAAGAAGTGTTCTCTCTCAACACCCACCATATACAAAGAGCCATGGGCAAGTTCATAGACGGAGAACACAGCTTTTGCTCTCTCTTCAGCCACTCATGGCAGACATTCTTAATCCAACCGAGAACTTCTTTTCTAATGAACTGGGACATGTTTTTGGAAGCCATACAAAAATACAGTCCAGAAAATCCATTCAATTGTTCAACACTGGCCTGAAAGCTGAAAACTCTTTGCTATCCCTGGACTAAATCTCTAACCTGGTATTCAAGTGTCAGGGGCTAAGAAAAGGACCAGGTGCCTTGTATGCTTCAGGCTGCCATGCTCAGGGAGGGCATGTGCTGAGTGTCTATGCATGAAGGTGGGGCAGGCACAAGGAAAATAACCAAGAAAGCTAGCCTTCACTTCTAATAGAGCATGAAAAACCAGTAGGCCCCTAGTATTCATAAATAATAACAAATATGTATCAAGTATTTATTATACCACAATTATGTATTACCATCAAAATTACTGTTTTTATATAGACAGTGTGCTAACTACTTTATATTCATTAATTCAAATAAGCTTTGCAACATTATTGAACATTAAAGATTACACATTTTGGAAAAAAAAGAAACAGGATGTAGGGAGGTTAAATGACTTGCCCCCTGAATTGTGAAGATGTCATTTGATCTCATATCTGTGTAATATCAGAGCTTAGGTTTCATCACTTGTGGTGTCCCCTTGCAGATATAGCTTGCTAATTACAACCAGACCTTTCCCAAGGGTTTGCTCTTCAGACAGCTCTCCCAGGCTGTCACTCATGTGCGAATGCTTTTACTGGCCCAAGGAAGGCATTCTCCACCTATGGGTCAATTATCACTATAGGCCAAACTTCAGACTTTCACTTTTAAGAAGGAAAAGATATGAATAGGTAGGCAGAACACTTAATTGCAGGATGTCATACGTGGCTACTGACGCAATGTTAAGAGGACTGGCATGGAGTCAGCATGAATTTATTTGTAAAAGTTCGTCAGTCACATACTCACTGCCAGGTCCTATGCTGAGCATCGGGACCTGAGACAGAGAGGACAACATTTTACCCTTATCCTCAGACTACACTTCAAGTTTCTAGCATGCAAATAATTCAGGAAACAATATTTTAAAGAATTAGTGCATTTGGTTAAAATATTTTGGTGGTTATTGCTGAAAACATAAGTGCTATGTATAAGCCACATTCATGCTTTATGCATCAATCAGAGGCATACCAATTTTCTCTCAAGTTTGTGGGAAATGAAGTGCCTCTTGATTCACTGCAGTTCTGAGTGAATCAAGCATGTTGAGATTCTAAGAGCTCCCTACCTACACTCTGCCTTCCTTTCCTCCAGGGGGCATTTCTAACTAAAACAGTCTGATGTGATCCTCATAGGAATGAGCAGGTACGCAAAAAAGTTGTGAGCTTGGTGAATCTATTCTTGTTGCTCTCTTTCTCCTGGTCCATACTTCTTTCCTCTGGGTTCCTGTGATGCTAATGTTACCTGAGGCTCATCTGGTCCAAACCACATAATGAATGAGTAGTGGAAATCTCCACTGGCAGTAGAGACATTTTGAGCCAGACTTGATTATGACTTCCTACTCTACTATTTAAGAAGTGTTTGACTTTTGGCATTTTTTTAATCTGAAAATGAGAAGCCTATTGAGTGCATGTGTGTGTGTGTGTATGTGTATGTGTGTATATATATATATATATATATATATATGTGTTTGACTTTTGGCATTTTTTAAATCTGAAAATGAGAAGCCTATCGAGTGCATGTGTGTGTGTGTGTGTGTGTGTGTGTGTGTGTATACATACATACATACATATATATATATATATATATATATATATATATATAATGTGTGTGTGTATATGTACATATTTTTTTTTAATTCCCTCATTTTAATTATCCTTATTTCTAACTCAGTGGTTTTCAAATTGCCGTGAGTTTGCCTTTAGTAGACATTTGGCCATATTGATCCTGGAGGAAAGGTCTTGGGGGGCCCGATAGAGGGCCTCAACCCACCCAATCCTCTTACCAGGTTCTTCACTCCACCACAGGAAAGAATACATATTTTTTTTTAATTCCCTCATTTTAATTATCCTTATTTCTAACTCAGTGGTTTTCAAATTGCCGTGAGTTTGCCTTTAGTACACATTTGGCCATATTGATCCTGGAGGAAAGGTCTTGGGGGGCCCAATAGAGGGCCTCAACCCACCCAATCCTCTTACCAGGTTCTTCACTCCACCACAGGAAAGAATTCAAGAGCAGAGTCACAGTAAAATGTGAAAACAGGTTTGATATAATGAATAATAGATACAGATTCCATAGAGAAAGTGTGGCCTAGCTCCAGAGACTGAGCAGGGCTCACACCAAGTCTAATGCAAAAGTAAGAAATACACACTTAAAGTTTAGTACAGAGTGCAGGCTAGCTCAAGAGAATGAGCAGCTGCTAGCCCCTTGCTAAAGGTAGGCTTGATACAAAAAAGAAAGATATACACACTTCACAGGTAGAGTGTGGGCTGGCTCTAGGACAGTGAGCAACAGCTCTGCCTTCTGCCAAGATTCGACTTTTATAGTTTCACTATCTAATACATATTCATGCTATCTAATGAATATTCAATTAAGGGAGTGGTTTGCTGTTATGTAACACAATTTCACAAATGCTCAGTTGGTGTCCTTTTGGACCATGTTCATTGGTCAAATTCTATCACATGCACTAGACATATTCAAGAATATTCTGTGCTCTTTAGCACCCATAGTGAAAGGTCATTCAAAAGACAAACTCCACTTCACTGAGCATGCTCAGCTACCAGGGTTATATGACCCTTCTCTACTGAGCATGCTCAGCCACTAGATTTGCATAAGCCAGTCCCCTGAGGTCTCAATTTCCTAGTGTTGGTGCTAAAAATAGGTCTAACTAGAAACAGTAACTTTCCACTAGGGGAGGGCCTTGCGGAGGGGACTGATACTTTGAGGAATGGCTTGAAACCCAGAGGTGTGTCTTGAAACCTGAACCCAAGGAAACTGAGCACTTCCTATCTCAATATCTGGAGACACATTAGGTTGTCACAACTAGAAGGCAAGGGGTTATGTTACTTGCATATGGTGTGTAGCGGCCAGGATGCTGCTAAAAGTCTTACAGTGCATTAAGACAGCTCCACATCTAAGAGTTATCCAGCTCAAAATGTCAATAGTGCTGAGGTTGAAAAACACTGTCCTGATCTCTTTCTCACTCATACGACCAGTTCCTACTAATGCCTGATCATGAAGATGGTGGCTATAATATGTAGACAGTGGAACACTCAGCTGCATGTGATTGGCTGAAACCTGACTATTTGTTACAAAAATATACTCCTAAGTTAGATTTTGTTTTTTCACCTACTAAGATAGGTTGCAGTTTGTTATACAGAAACTCAAAGTATTGATACAGCCTCAGGCTAATGACCCGCTTATTTAATTTAACAAAACCCTTACTTTGTCTCCATATCTTTGCTGTCTTAGTTCCTCAAAATCAGGTACTCTGATGCCCCCAGCCAATGACAGGTTTTTCATGAAACTAAGGACTCAGCTGCTCTTTCATGTGATGCTTAGAAATAAGGGCTCTTCCTGAGACTAGCTTCAGGACTCAGTGGGTCAAAAGTGCTCCTTGGATGCCCATGCAACCCCTTGAATTAGAGGGCCAGCTGCCTCCTTAAGGCCAGTGTTTAGGACTGGCCTTAGCTTCTGTTCAGGTCATCCTGCAAGTCAGGCCGAGAGCCCTGGCAATGGGCTATTCTGAAGCATCCATGGTTAGAAGCCCACTGAGCTTTGTGACTGAGATCTGTTGATTACATTCACGTAAGACCCATATTTGTTCCTGAGTAAGTTTCCCTCAGTTCTCACTCTTCCTGCAGAAAATGTGTTTCTCTTCTTCAGGCTTCTTTTTCCTTTCCATGGCCCTCTGTATTTGCCCAGCATGCCCTAGACTCCATATCATGTCATTCTCTAACACACCACCCAGAAGGAGAAAGTTTACAGAGACACAGAGATGCTGTGTAAGAGATACTGTGTAGGGCAAATGTTGGGAACAGAGGAGACTCAAAACAATTGGGATGTTTAGAAGTCAGTCACAGACTTATACTAATGAGTGGATGAGAATTTTTTTCTTGCAATATTTTGAAAGAGTGGTAAAGTAGAAAGAGGTACAAAAGTACTGGGTGGCTTTAAAGTTTGAAATAAGACTGTTAAGGTCCTGATTAGCTTCTTATATGAATAATCAACCTATAATTATTTCTCCTATGATTATCAAACAAGCACTTATTAGATACCCAATATGTGTAAAATACTGGCTGAGATACTATTATCCTCTATTTATTTATCAGCATTCACCATTTTAAACTCTAAGAAGGCAGCAGGTTTCTCATACTGGATCATCAATACCTATCATAGTGCCTACATGTAGTAAATGCTCAAAAATATAGGTTGAATAAATGATTTAGTTCTACTCTTATTAGAAAGTAAATCCTGAGTTCTGGTCCAGATGGCAGAGTAGTCAGTTCCTGGTGTTGCTCTCTCCCACAAAATGACCAATTTGCAACTATTAAGGAGCAAGGACAGAAGACCAGAGATCTACACTGAAATAGGCAGGAACTGCATGCCACGGGACCCCAGTTCAAGTTGGTCCCCATTGCATACAGAGACTTAAGAGGCTTGTGGCTCCCACACCCCAAGTCAGCTGTCCTGGAGAAGGCAGCCAGGGTGGGACTTCCAGCCCAGGCTGGTCCCCACCACTCCCTGAGCCAGCTTAAGAGCCTCGGGGCCCCACACCCTGAGCCAGCTGTCTCAGAACAGGCAGGTGCAGTGGGAACCCCAGCCCAGGCTAGTTCCTGCTGACCAGAAGTGGAAATCCTCTCAGGATCCAGGCCAGTCATCAGGGTGAAACGAGTGGACCATGACACCCCTGGCCACAGTGACAAAACACCAAAAGAAAGATACCAGAAATATGAAAAATCAAAAAAGTATATCACCACCAAAGGAAAATAATAACTCTCAAGTGCTAGATCCTATAGAACAGGAAGTCTTTGAAATGACAGACAAGGAATTTAGAGTAAAAATTCTAAGGAAACTAAATTACATATAAGAAAACTCAGACAACACAATGAAATGAGAAAAAATATAGTGGATCTGAAGAAGAAATGTACAAAGAAATCAATGCCTAGAAAAAGAATATAGCTGAGTTGTGGAGCTGAAGGACTCATTCAATGAAATAAAAAACACAACAGAGAGTTTAACCAGCAGACTTGAACAAGCAGAAGAGAGAATTTCTGACCTTGGAGACAGTCTGTTTGAATTAACACAGACAGACCAGAAAAAAGAAAAAGGAATCAAAAAACTTGAAGAAAATCTAAGAGAGACTACAGACAACCTTAAGCACTCAAATATCCAAATCATGGGTTTTCCAGAAGGGGAGGAAAAAGGAAATGACATTAAAAATATATTCAATGAAATAATAGCAGAAAACTTCCCAGGTACAGGGAAAGTCAGAGATCTACAGATTTAGGAAGCCCAACGATCCCCAAAAACTTTCAACCCAAAAAGATCCTCTCCAAGACATGTGATAATCAAACTGGCAAAATTCAAAGACAAAGAGAGAATCCTAAAAGCTGTAAGAGAGAAGTGGCAAGTCACCTATAAGGGAGCCCCAGTCAGAATATCAGACTTTTCAACAGAAACCCTAAAAGCCAGAAAAGAATGGGATGATATATTCAGACACTATAAAGGACAAAAATTGCCAGCCAAGATTAATTTACCCAGCAAAGCTATCCTTCCAAAATGAAGGACAAATAGTATATTTCTCAGAGAAACAAAAACTGTGGGAGTTCACTACCACACGACCAGCCCTACAAGAAATTCTCAAGGAAGTACTGGGTTTGATACCACAAAAACAACCATCACTGCCATGAATACTCAAGAAAGAACAATACCTACCAGCAAAACAAAAATGCTAATGAAAGAGAAAAAAATAGCTTATCACCCCAAGAAACCAACAAATACAAAGGACAAACAGAAAGTTAGAAAGAAAGGAACAAAAGGTACTTAAGACATCTAAACAAAAATCAGTAAAATGCTAGGAATAAATCAACACCTTTCAATAATATCTCTGAATGTAAAGGGATTAAATTCCCCATTCAAAAAACACAGACTGACTGACTGGATTAAAAAGATGGATCCAACAATATGCTGTCTTCAAGAGACTCACTTGACCTGTGAAGACACATATAGACTAACAGTGAAAGGGTGGAAAAAGATATATCATGCAAGTAGAAATGAAAAACGAGCTGGAGTAGCTATTCTTATATCAGATAAAACAGACTTTAAAGCAAAAACCATAAAAAGAGATAAAGAAGGCCACTATGTAATGATAAAAGGATCTATTCATCAAGAAGACATAACAATCATAAATATATATATATATGCATGCAATGTCAGAGCAGCCAGATTTACACAGCACACACTGTTAGATCTAAAGAAAGAGATAGACACTAACACCATAATAGTGGGGGATCTAAACACCCCACTCTCATCATTGGACAGATCATCTAGGCAAAAAATCAATAGAGAAACACAAGATCTAAACAATACTTTAGACCAACTGGACATGTCAGATATCTACAGAACATTCCACCCAACAACCTCAGAATATTCATTTTTCTCATCAGCACATAGAACATCCTCCAGGACAGACCACATGTTAGGTCACAAAGCAAGTCTCAACAAATTCAAAAAAATTGGAATTATTCTATATATTTTTTCAGATCACAATGGATTAAAATTAGAAATCAATAATAAATGAAATTCTGGAAAGTATACAAACACATGGAAATTAAACAACATTCTACTTAATGACACATGGGTCCGAGAAGAAATCAAACAGGAAATAAAAAAATTTATTGAAACTAATGAAAATAATGATACATCATACCAAAACTTGTGGGATACAGCAAAGGCAAGCAGGAAATGAAAAAATTTCTTGAAACTAATGAAAATAATGACACATCATACCAAAACCTGTGGGATACTGCAAAAGCAGTACTAAGAAGGAAGTTTATTGCAATAAATGCTTACATCAAAAGAATAGAAAGATTTCAAATCCGCCTTGGCCGTACAGCAGAAATTTATAGCAGTAAATGCTTATTTTAAGAAGAATTATATTTACAGAAGAATGGAAAGATGGCAAATAAACAACCTAACACTTCATCTTAAAGATCTCAAAAACAAGAACAATCCAAATCTAAAGTTAGTAGATGGAAAGAAATTATCAAGATCAGAGCAGAACTTAATGAAATAGAAACCCGAAAAACAATACAAAGAATCAGTGAAACAGAAAGTTGCTTTTTTGAAAAGATAAATAAAATCAACAAACCTTTAGCAAGATTAACAAAGACAAGACCCAAATAACAAAAATTAGATGTAGAAAAGGTGATATTATAACTGACACCTCAGAAATACAAGAAATCTTTAGAAACTACTATAAACAACTATATGCAAACAAATTTGAAAATCTGGAGGAAATGGATTAATTTCTGGATGCATACAAGCTACCAAAACTGAGGCAAGGAGATATGGAAAATCTAAACAGACCAATAACAATAAAAAAGATTGAAGCTTTATCAGAAGGCTCCCAACAAAGAAAATCCCAGCATTCACTGCAGAGTTCTACTAAACTTTCAAAGAGGAACTGATACCAATTCTCTACAAACTATTCCAAAAGATTGAAATAGAGGCCATTCTCCCAAACTCATTCTATGAGGCAAACATCACCCTGATACCAAAACCAAAGATGCATCAAAAATAGAAAACTACAGGCCAATATCCTTGATAAACATAGATGCAAAAATCCTCAATGAAATACTAGCTAACAGAATACTGCAACACATACACAAAATTATACATCATGATCAAGTGGAATTCATCCCAGGGATGCAAGTTTGGTTCAACATATGAAAATCAATAAATCTGACACATCAATCACATCAATAAAAGCAACGAAAAAAAACATAAGATCATCTCTACAGATGCTGAAAAAGCATTTGACAAAATTCATCATTCTTTCATGATAAAGACTGTCTACAAGTTAGGCATAGATGGAAAGTATCTCAATATAATTAAAGCCACATGCGATAAGCCCACTGCGAATATCATCTTGAATGGGGAAAAGCTGCAAGCTTTTCCCTTAAAAACAGGAACTAGACAAGTTCTCACCACTCCTATTCAACACAGGGTTGGAAGTACTAGCCAGAGCAATCAGAGAAGAGAAGGAAATAAAGGGCATACAGATTGGAAAGAATGAAGTCAAGTCGTCCCCAAGTTGCAGATGATATTATCCTATACATTGAACAGCCTAAAGCTTCTATAAAGATCTCCTAGAGTTGATAACTGATTTCAGCAAATTTGCAGGCTACAAAATCAACACAAAAAATCAGTAGCATTTCTATACTCCAATAGTGAACAAGCAGAAAAAGAGATCAAGAAAGCTAGCCCATTTACAATAGTCACCAAAATAATAAAATACTTAGGAATAAAGCTGACCAAGGATGTGAAAAATCTTTGTGAAGAGTAGTACAAACCACTGTTGAGAGAAATTAAAGAGGACACAAGAAGATGGAAAGATATCCTTTGTTCTTGGACTGGAAGAATTAGCATTGTGAAAATGTCCATATTACCCAAAGTGATCTACAGATTCCATGCAATCCCCATCAAAATTCCAATGACATTTTTCTCTGTGATGGAAAAAGATATCCAGACATTTCTGTGGAAGAACAAAAGACTGTGCATAGCCAAAGCAATGCTGAGCAAAAAAAATAAAATAAAAATAAAGCTGGAGGCATAACACTACATGACTTTAAACTATATTACAAAGCTATAATAACCAAACCAGCATGGTATTGGCATAAAAATAGACACACAGATCAATGGAATAGAATAGAGAACCCAGAAATCAATCCATATGCTTACAGCCAACTGATCAAAGGCAGCAAATCTACATACTTGGGAAGAGACTGCCTTTTCAACAAGTAGTGCTGGGAAAATTGCATACTCATATGTAGGAGAATGAAACTAGACCTGTACCTTTCACCATATGCCAAAATCAACTCCAAATGGATTAAAGAATTAAATATACATCCTAAAACAATAAAACTCCTTAAAGAAAACATAGGGGAAACACTCCAAGAAGTAGGAGTGGGTACAGACTTCATGAATAGGACCCCCAAAGCATAGGCAACTATAGGAAAAATAAACAAATGAGATTATATCAAACTAAAAAGCTTCTGCACAACAAAAGAAACAATCAACAGAATAAAAGACAACCAACAGGGTGGGAGAAAATATTTGCAAAATATACATCTGACAAAGGATTAATATCCAGAATATATAAGGAACTCAAACAACTTTACAGCAAAAAACAAATAACCCAATGAAAAAATGGGCAAAGGAGCTGAATAGGCATTTCCCAAAGGAAAATATATGAATGGACAGCAGACACATAAAAAAATGCTCAACCTCACTTAGCATCTGGGAAATGCAAATCAAGACCAGTTTGTGATACCATCTCACTCCAGTTAGGTTGGCTAACATCCAAAAGACTGAGAATGATAAGTGCTGCAGAGGTTGCAGAGAAAAAGGAACTCTCATATACTGTTGGTGGGACTGCAAAATGGTGCAGCTCTTAAGGAAAATGGTACGGAGTTTCCTCAAACAGTTACAGATGGATCTACCATATAACCCAGTTATTCCACTGTTGGGAATATCCCCAGAGGAATGGAAATCATCATGCCAAAGGGATACCTGTACACCAGTGTTTATTGCAGCTCTATTTACAATAGCCAAGAGTTGGAACCAGCCCAAATGTCCATCATCTGATGACTAGATAAGGAAACCGTGGTATATCTACACAATGGAATACTACTCTGGTATAAAAAACAATGAAATACTACCATTCGCAACAACATAGGTGAACTTAGAGAAAATTATATTAAGTTAAACAAATCAGGCATGGAAATAGAAATACCACATGTTCTCACTTATTTGTGGGAGCTAAAAATAAATAAATAAACAAACACACAAACAAATCAGGGGGGGGGAGAATACAGAATAACCATAAATATTCCTTGAACTATTTAAGTCAAGTGAACAGATACAATGTGAGGGGGAGGGAAGGGGGTGGAGAGGAATGGGTAAAGGGGCATGAAAATCAACTACAACATATATTGAGAAATAAAATAATAATAATAAAAAAGTAAATCCCTGTTAAGTAAAATGTATTTTTCTTATTACAAAAGTAATAAATGCTAAATTCAGAAAAGTATAAAGAAAAAAATTGATATGATTTGAGCATATTTTTCTCATAATTTCCTGATAAATATGTGTGTCCAGGTATCTACTTATCATTTATCTATGTATTTATATTCAGTGTTACTCCACATACATTTTGTTTTAAATTTTTATCATTGAATGTTGTATTATTTTAATTATTCAAATATTATTCAAAATGTGATTTAAAAATTTTATACCAAGTTCCATCGTATGAATGTATGGTAATTTATTTAACCAGTCTAGTACCTAAAGATATTTAAGTTATTTCCAGATTTTGTCTTTATTAATAGAATTGTAATGAGTACCCTTGTTCTTCTTCGTGTGTGTGTGTGTGTGTGTGTGTGTGTCTGTAGCTGAGTCCTGAGTATGATTAGGTCAGCATAAACCATTAATCAAATGTTGGCATGAAGAGGTATAATTGTAAGAACTGAGCTGAGTTAGGGTATGAAAATAGTTCAGAGCTGTGACTTAGCTTGTCTGAAACCAGAGTTGAATATTCATAGCCATGGGCAAATTTAGAAACAGATCACAAATCTAACGGAGTTTATTGAGCATGGCTTTTTAAAATTTTCTGATGCTTTGACATCCTGAGGCCTTGCCGCCCCTCCCAGGGTTAACTAATTCCTGAAGATAGCAAACAACTCACCATCGAGTGTGCCTTTCATGTGCATGTTAACCAATCTAGAGCTCACACCCAGATCACCTCCTTATGGGGTTATACTCAGGGCTACTATCCCCTTGCCCTGATCACTTCGGAATCAAATACCAGACACCTAAAAACATCCACTAGGCCCTACTGAAAGAATTGGAACCAGCTGATCCTAAACCTGCTCACCCTACCTTTCCCATTCTTCTCCTGGAAACCACAATAAAGGCATTTGCTCATATTTTCCTCTTCGCTTTCTCTGCCTCTTGACTGACCCTGGTGCTTCCCCATGTGTCCTGCATGTGTGGCGTGGGATGCCTCCTGTTTCTGGGGATCCATAAGCACAAAAAACTTCTGACATGATAGTCATTTTACTGTCTGTGTGTCTTACCATACCTGATGAAAACAAATCCCAGTACCCTCAAAACAAAGGGTCACACCAGTACTCCTCTGTCACAAAAATAGAAATGGAACAAAAATAATGACCAGAAAAATATATGGCACCTTGGAATGAGGAGAAATGTGTGCATGGGACCCGGAAAGAACTCTATACTTCCTGCTGCTCTAGGCATCAGTTTTACCCAACACATTGAACTCACAGAAATTTCTGTCCCTTTTAAGAGTAAATTAAAGGTACCAAAATAAGACATGCTCAAATACAGTACCCTCTCCATTCTTCTCTAGTGGCTTCCAGTGTTTTGCACATGGGCAACACTCAATAAATATATATTTAATGGAACAATGACAATGGATCTAGGCAGACACCTACCTAATTAACTATAATTCAGTGTGGGAAGGTATATGATAGAACTGCAGCTAAGCATGTTGGAATAGCAGAGGGGAGAAGGATTGATTTGGTGTGTACTTATGCTCCATCCTAGAGTTTCCCGTGCTGATCTCTGGTGGCCTCCTCTGCTTCATTTCTAGCAGGACTTCCTTCAGCCCCCATTGTGCCCAGAGGTGGGAAGAAGAGGTGAAACCAGCAACCGCAGCTTCTCCTACCTGCCCACTGTGAGTCTCACCACAGAAGCTTTATTAAAGGGGATAAAAGTAATCACTATACTGAATCTTAGGGATTACCCTTGGATTTCACTTATCTCTGCTTGTGCCTTTCCCCAAAGGCAAGAATAATGAATTGCTTGCATTTTGATCCTCAGAAATTCAATGAAATTCTGAACTCTAAGAAAAGAATATTCCTTCAGAATTAGAAGAATATATCAGATAAATTGTCCAAAGAAGAATCTGTTCAAATTTAAATTTTTGAGGCAAGCTTGATTTATCTTAATAGAATGGAACATTACAGCTGCGTAAAATATTCATATGATTAGGGAGAAAATTGACTTGAACTAGGAGCAGTTTAGACTCTGAGGAGAAAGTCTTGAAAAATTACGTTATGAAAATGTTTCTTTCTTAGAGATTTGAAAGCCATATAAAAATTTTAGAAGATACACTTTCAAACTTTCCAGAGGACTTTTCAATTACACAGACATTTTGAAACCACAAAACAAGTGGGTTTACTCCTAAGGAGCAATTAGTAAACCTAATTTTTTATCAACGGCTAACAAGCAACATTATGTTTACTATGTTTTATTATGAAATTAATACTGAGAGTTTTTTTCCTCTTCTGCTTTATATATGTATTTATATAGCAATACTTCTTTTAAAAGTGTATGATTAAATCACAGTTATGAATCATCTTTATATTTCCAAAGGAAAGATCATGTAGATCTTTCACTGTCCTGTAAGGTCTGCTTAATCCAATGTACCAGGCACAAAGTAGGTGTTCAATAAACACATATTTAATGAAAAAACAAATGAGTAAATTGCTTTTATTTGTTCACAAGCCATCTATTTAATACCCTAAAACTTTCTTAGAAAAATTTGTAATACTTACAGGTTGTAAGGTTTACAAATCTTCTGTTACAGAAAATTCAGCAATATGTATCATTCCCACATTCCAATCTTTTATCCACGGTAAGGTAATTTTCTAGGGGGTTCATTTACTATTTCATTAATGGGATGGGTTTTAAAATCAGTCTCAGATGACAAATTCTTCTTTACATTAAAGAGAGATATGGTGATGATGCTGATTTTTGTTATCCACAGTATTGAGGAGAAGAAGAGAAGCAGGAAGAAGAATATGGTCTGAAAAAGTCTGCATTTAAAAATATGTATTAATCCCTTTTTCAATCAAAGAAAGATGAAAATATCGATCAAGTACTCAAATAACTAAGAAATAATGCCTCCTCTATATGTTGCATTGTTCCTGTATATTAAATTGACGCTTATTTTTTACACTGAATGATAATATCCAGTGATCCTAAGAGCAAAAGCAAAGAAAGACAAAATAGCAAGTGTTTCACTGAGGTTGCTATGGGAATAGACTCAAGAGGGTCACAATTTCTCTGATGTGTACATGAGATGCCAATTAGCAGAGCAGTATCCACTCCTACCCTCTCCTCTTACATCCCAGCAGCTCTCTGGTCCTGGAATGGGCTCAAACTTTCTTCTGTGTAATGTGGGTGGATAAGTGACAAATGGAAGGAAACTAATGGTGCAATGACAATAAATAAGGTCAATTCAGACTCTGTGAAGAAGTTAAAAATCCAATTGAAGAAAAACATCTGAAATGTGTATAAAAGTCATTTCAGCAGTGATGCTGCCCAAAAGAGAAAGACACTTTGTTGTCTTTGGAAATAGCAATGTGTCAGTCATAAAACTCAGAGACCAGTTTCTTATTTTCATTACTGAGAACTCATCCTCAACTGTATGACTTTGATAGCTACCTCTGCACTTCAGGAAATGAGTTTCCCAGTCACATGGATACACGTGTGCATTATTCATATCATACTTTGTTGAATTATTTAAATAAAGGAATTGAGTATATAATAGGTGCTCATAGGTGCTAATTAATCATTCACACCTGCATAGCAATACATAATACATGTACACATATGTGTACATGTGTATTGTGTATTGTGTATGCATTCATATACATATATGTTACATATAAGTATATTTACCTTTCCATTATATATATTTGAACTCACCTTTTTCTATCACATTGACTAATCTAGTACTTGGCACCAACTGTGTACTTTAGGACATGCATTTGGATATTTAAAAATAACTTTCATTTGTAGAGTATTTCAGGGAAAACTGCTGCCAGAATTGAGTGAGATGATGAGCTATTTATAATTCCTCCTCAGGAGAGCAAACAAATCTCCTTCAAGTCTTTCAAACCCTAATTGCATTCTGGTTTCTCACAAACCCAATACAGTAAACGCTCGTTCCCCTCCCCCTCCCTGTCTTCCCTCTTCCCTGAGAGTTCTCTATTCCTCTGCTAGCAGGAGTATATATTTCTACTTTCAGTGAAGCTTTGCTACATTTTTCTGTCAATTGAAATGCCCTTCAGAGACTTTCTTTGAACCCCACCTTTTATTTTCCCCTTGAACTTTGTTCCATTTCCTCTGAGATCAGATTCTCTGCTTTTTCCTTCTGGGCCTCCTCATTGTGGTTCTCCTGGGGAACCCTCTACTGGGGGCGGGTGGGAGGAGCGGCCCCTTTCTTCCTGACCTTGTCTTTCCTTGCTTTCCCTCTGTGTCCTCTCTCCTCACGTCCCTGTCCCATGGCTCTCACACAGCCCATTCGTACTAAAACAGGCCCTGCTTGTCTCCTTCCTCGGCAGGAACTAGCTTCTCGCCTCCCAGGCCCCTGACTTGCCTCGCTGGTCTGTATTGTTCACGCCACTACTTCATGTTGTTATTCAGCGATCTGTGCCATCTACAACCTGAAATCTGTCTTCTTTATTTTCCTTTCCACGTCTTCTTGACAAAGCCTTTCAAAGTCTCCCTCTTCCCCGACACTGCCATTCGCTGGGGCGGGTGTGATCTCCTTTCATTCTGGACTGGTGCGGCTGGCCCCAAGGGGCTGCCTTCTTCCCCAGCTGCCGTTCACTACTTCATGTTGTTATTCAGCGATCTGTGCCATCTACAACCTGAAATCTGCCTTCTTTATTTTCCTTTCCACGTCTTCTTGACAAAGCCTTTCAAAGTCTCCCTCTTCCCTGACACTGCCATTCGCTGGGGCGGGTGTGACCTCCTTTCATTCTGGACTGGTGCGGCTGGCCCCAAGGGGCTGCCTTCTTCCCCAGCTGCCGTGCTATCATGCATTTTACACAGATATGAAATTTTTCGTGAAAAAATTACACACCATTCCTGTTCTGCGGAAGACCTTGTGATGTCTTTATTCTCTACACCTAGCCTGGTGTATTCACACGCTTTCTTGAACCCACCAATGGTGGGTTTTAGCTCTTTCCTGTGAAAGGTATATCATTAGCTACCCACAAATAAACCAAGTCACACTTGGCAGGTGGTTAATCCTCCCCTTCCCTATTTCAAACATAGTCCATTGAAACCCCAGACATGCAGGCTGTTTTTGTAAGAATTATATAGAAGGGACTGCTTGCCTCCTGGTGGAAACATGGTTCCAGAAATGCACAGTAGCCTTCATAAATTAGATGGGGGGGAAAACTTTTACTTAACCTTCTAAAATAAATGAGGTAGAATGTCACATGGAATTGA
>NW_007732416.1:41105-45922 GCF_000696425.1 Galeopterus variegatus | reverse complement strand
GGGGGGAAAACTTTTACTTAACCTTCTAAAATAAATGAGGTAGAATGTCACATGGAATTGAAGGTGTTTCTCAAACCTGCCCTAAATACACAGCCCTTGCTCTGTGCCTGGTAACTTCCTGCCTGATGATATCCTTTAGTCATTTTTATTAGTACACCAGAAGTGGGACTATAGTGCAGGAGTCAGCAAACTATGACCCATAGGCCAAATTGGACCCACAATCTGTTTTTGTAAATCACGATTTATTGGAACAAAATCGCTCATTTGTTACATATCGCCTGTGGCTGCTTTTGCATAAGGGCAGAATAGAGACCATATAGCCTGCAAAGTTAAAAATATTTGCTCTCTGGNTTTGCATAAGGGCAGAATAGAGACCATATAGCCTGCAAAGTTAAAAATATTTGCTCTCTGGCCCTATATAGAAAAAGTTTGCAAAGCCTTGACATAGTACCACGACTGTGTTGCTCTGTCTTCTTGCCATTAGTTTTTTTTTGTTTTTCCCATCTCTCATTCCAATGACAGTTTCTCTTTTTATTCTGATTATTCTAAGCAATTCATACATTTCAGTTCTTTTGACCGTGCACAGTCTTATGTATCCTTATCATGACGTATTCACTGAAATCACTCATAAGGTGCTCTGTGCAGTGTTGGTAATTTTTCTCCCAATATAGTCACTAAAAGGAATCTAATTTCTCCAAGGATCTGAAGATTCACATCAAAACCCTTAATATCTGGGATTTTAGCTATTGAAGATAACATTCCTTGGGTATTCACCATACTGGTTCAGGATGATTCAATCCTGTACTGGCAGTTGGTTCCCCTTCACCTCTACCTTTCTATTATTGAATTTTTATATTCCTTTGTCTACCTTAATCTACCCTGTCATACTTTTCCCCTTTTCAGTCACCTTTGCCACTGACTTGGATAAAGCTGGGAATAGGTAAGTATGCTAGAAATGGGTTTATTTCTCTATCACTCCTGTTGCTTCCTCTTACTGCTGCAGTCTGTGTGACCTGTGCCTCTTTTACATGCTCATCTCCCCTCTTCTGCCCTGTGTTCTGCTGTATCCCACCTACCTTCTTATCTTTGGTGTCCATAATGGCTTCTTTCAAGAGGTAAAATGTCTCCATTTTACTGATACTGAAAAACTAAGAGGATAATTGAATTACCAAAGCTAAATTTTCAGTTGTTTTTTTTTGTTTTTGTTTCTGTTTTGTTTTCCCTTCTGTAATTTCAACTATTAAGTATCCCCTAGAAAGAAAAGTAGGGAGGAGGAAAGAAAACGTGCCGACTCCCTAACATGTGCCAAGTGCTTCTAGACACTTACAAAAACACAATTGAATTTATTTCCCATCACAGTCTTATAAGACCAATACTATTACCTCTATTGACGACTCAGACAAGTACGTAACTTGCCCCAGGCTCAATAATAAGATCACATTACAGAGATTTGATTACTCAGAAGTTTGACTCCAGACTCCACAGTGTTTTTAACAGCTATATTGAGATATCATTGATAAACAAGAACAGCACATATTTAATGTATGCGTTTTTTGAGTTTGGACATGTGCATACAGCCTCGAAACTATCACTGTAATCAAGGTAATCCACCTCCAAAAGTTTTCTCATGCCCCTTTGTTTTGTTTTGTTTTTGTTGTAAGAACACTTAACATGAGATATACCATCTTAAAATTTTTAAATGTACAACACAGCGTTTTTAACTATGGTCTCTGTGTTGTACAGCAGATCTTAGAACTCACTCATCTTGCATAGTTGAAACTTTATACTGATTGAACACAGCTTCCCTTTTCTCCATCTCCCCTGCGACTGACAGCCAGAATTCTATTCTCTACTTCTATGAGTTTAATTAGTGTAGATACCTCATAAAAGGGAAATGGTGCAATGTTTGTCCTGCAACTGGCATATTCCACTCAGTGTGTAATTTCCTCCAAGTTCATCCATTTCATCATTAGTGGAAATGTAAGATGGTACAGGTTCTGTGGAAAACAGTACAGAGTTTACTCAAAAAATTTAAAATTCAGCTACCACATGATCCAGCAATCCCACTTAGAATATAGATTCAAAAGAATTGAAATCAAGATTACAAAGATATATCTGCACGACCATGTTTATGACAGCATTATTCACAATGATCAAAGTATGGAAATAACCTAAATGCCCATCTATAGATAAAGAAAATGTGACATACATATACAATCAGATATATTCAACATTAAAAAAGAAGAAAATCCTGCCAAAGCCCATGAATTTTTGTATTGCAGTACAATGTTCTGCATCATTACTTATCTTTGTATTTAATCTGTCTGTATTGTTTCTTGTATATAACAGATGCATTGAACTATTCATTTTATTAGTTACCACAGAATATAAGAAAGTTCTGTATGTTGACAGTACACATACATTATTTGTTGATTGGCTGCTTTACTGCTGGAACAAGTTAGGTGCTTGCATTGCTGGGTTATATCGCTTCAAGTAAAGACAGAAAGAAACAAACAACACAACCAAAAGCAATGAAAAGTAATGCTGAAAATCAATGATATCATTTCAGTCTGCATACCAGCCAAAGAGCCATGGCATATTCATACTGAGTATTTGGTGAGAGTTTAAGGACATTTAATAGGATTTAGGAAAGCTAGGCTCACACAAAGGATGGAATGGTCAAATTCAGTTCATATTAATCAGAGGTCATATCTGGGCTCAAGGATACAGGCAGTCATGAGGTACAGGGGAGGCAGAATGATCAACTTTGCTGTCTTTGNAATCCCACTTAGAATATAGATTCAAAAGAATTGAAATCAAGATTACAAAGATATATCTGCATGACCATGTTTATGGCAGCATTATTCACAATGATCAAAGTATGGAAATAACCTAAATGCCCATCTATAGATAAAGAAAATGTGACATACATATACAATCGGATATATTCAACATTAAAAAAGAAGAAAATCCTGCCAAAGCCCATGAATTTTTGTATTGCAGTACAATATTCTGCATCATTACTTATCTTTGTATTTAATCTGTCTGTATTGTTTCTTGTATATAACAGATGCATTGAACTATTCATTTTATTAGTTACCACAGAATATAAGAAAGTTCTGTATGTTGACAGTACACATACATTATTTGTTGATTGGCTGCTTTACTGCTGGAACAAGTTAGGTGCTTGCATTGCTGGGTTATATCGCTTCAAGTAAAGACAGAAAGAAACAAACAACACAACCAAAAGCAATGAAAAGTAATGCTGAAAATCAATGATATTATTTCAGTCTGCATACCAGCCAAAGAGCCATGGCATATTCATACTGGGTATTTGGTGAGAGTTTAAGGACATTTAATAGGATTTAGAAAATCTAGGCTCACACAAAGGATGGAATGGTCAAATTCAGCTTATATTAATCAGAGGTCATATCTGGGTTCAAGGATACAGGCAGTCATGAGGTACAGGGGAGGCAGAATGATCAACTTTGCTGTCTTTGATTCTTATTTCCTGTCTTACACATGTATTCCCTTGTCCAGGCTGAAAGATGATGTTTTATTTTTTTTTTTATTATTTTTTTTTTTTAAAGATGACCGGTAAGGGGATCTCAACCCTTGGCTTGGTGTTGTCAGCACCATGCTCAGCCAGTGAGCAAACCGGCCATCCCTATGTAGGATCCGAACCCGCGGCCTTGGTGTTATCAGCACCGCACTCTCCCGAGTGAGCCACGGGCCAGCCCTGAAAGATGATGTTTTAAAGTGATGTATCTCCCTAAACAGCATGGAGCATTTAAACATCTTCATTTTACTCCAGATAATTATATAATCTACATTACTCTAATAGGGAGCTATGCCCCTGGATAATAAACCCATAGATTCTAGGTCTGTTTATCTGAAGTAATCCTAAATCATCATGCTTAAAGCATTCTATACTCATAGTCTATTTACCAGGAGATTGATTATCATGTTCGCCTGTTGATTAAATCAGGTCTCCTGCCTTCATTATTTTTTCCAAGGAACATGCTATCATTAAAGAGAGAGAAATGGGTCAGAAGCCAGCTGCCAATTCCTTCTTTCCCTTAAACCAGCAAAGGCTAGCAGCATTGCAGGAGCCACTAACTATCCACACGGTAAAGGAACATGGAGCTGTAGCCTGCATGAGAGGGAAGCAGACAACCTAGCAGGGAAGGAGTTGGGGGACTAGATATGCACCACTTCCTCCCACTCTCAAACCTCCAGCAGGTGCCTCCTGCTGGCCCAAACCAACCAGACATAGAGGGCAAAGAAGGCAATTGTAACAGATCATGAAGGACTCAGGACACAAAGCAGGGAAGGGAAAGGTGAAGAGTGCAGCTAGAGGCAAAACAGAAAACATCTCCGAGCAAGTACATTGTGATAAGAGCTAATGTATCTAATAAGTGGTCAGCTCGTACTAAACTCTAGTGAACCACAAAATCTAATTTAGGATGGTCATTTGATTGCTTGTTCACAAACAATCCAAAGCATATGTACTTCTCATCTTATATTAGGGGGATTTTCCTGCTTTTATTGTATTTTAACCTAGGGTTTAAAGTTTCTTAGCTAGGTTTCCTTAATCCATCCTGTTACCATGTAAGTACTTTAATTACTGAAGAAATAGAATAGCTATCCCCTTCTTTTTTATAATAGTGAAACATAATAAATACGTAACACATTTGCTATTCAGTTACCTATTGCCAGAACAAGGAGCATAGTTCTCCAGCACACACCATTTCATGTAATACATATAACATTGATCCTACATTTCGAAAATTTAAAATCAATTAGCAAGTATTTAT
>NW_007732416.1:38904-40377 GCF_000696425.1 Galeopterus variegatus | reverse complement strand
GTAATACATATAACATTGATCCTACATTTCGAAAATTTAAAATCAATTAGCAAGTATTTATTAAATGTTTCATATCCATGTCTATCCAAGGTAAAATGGGCTTACAGATATGTATGTGTTGCAGTGGGGGGGTTGGGGGGGAGAACATCATTCTCATTTCCAAAAGTTTTCAGACATCTCAAAATATCTTTATTAAACATGGTTCAAAGTAGTTTTATTCAATCAATAATTACAAGTCCTGTTGTAATGGGCATTTAAACATTTTAGCCTTTTAAACGAAATGTGTCGTATGTAAATTGTCCTGTTCTTAAAATTGTGCTCATCAACAACTAGTAACAATGTTCAAAATGTATGAGTTTTCATTAGAAATACAGGATATATCTCTACCCTTCTTTCTCAAACTTAGAAGCTACTTCTGGAACAAAAGCTTTTTTTTCCTCCTACTCTTTATCCTTTCGCAAATTTAATGATAAAGCTATACATCATAGAGGTAAAGATTGAAGATGGCCAGTCATACAATCCATATTTGTTGAGGACCTGTAAATAAAGCCTCTGTCTAAGTATTACGTGACCAAAAAAAANTAGCTCTTCTCTTATTAATATAGAGATTTTACTGTGGCTATTTAACTTCTAAGCTCCCATGTTTTCACTGCTAAAGAGAGAAAATGTTCATTTCCACCCTGAGTGAATAACAATGTGTTTTGCAAACTATGGTGCTATATAAAGTCAGCTTTTGGCATTAAAAAATATGGAAAAGCACGGTCTCTTCATCTCATGGAAATGCAAATACTGCCTAACCACTTCATTTGGAGCTGGTTTGCTTTTGTTCTGACCTTGACGGCACTTGGTAGAGTAGATGGGAGAAGTCAGCAAGCCCCCAGCGAGGTCATCATGCTTTTGAAACAGACTTATGTGAAAAGTTTTTGAGTCAAGATACACCATCTCTCACCCATCCCTGGAGACCTGCTGGCATGGTAATGAGGAAACCTAGCTGCCCTCAAAGTTAAATCAAAACCCCTTACACTTCTTCCATGAAAGATCGGGTGTGAATGCCTGAACTAAACTTTCCCTTAGGGAGTGAGCTCTGCATAGATCAGGCGGGGAAAAAAAATATCCTAGAAAAAATGTAAAGTAAAAGTTAAAAAGCCACTTCACCAGAAATAAATCATTTTTGAACTTCCCTGGGTGTGCGAATTATCAGAAATGATTGTTCATCCACAATTTTATCTCCCAGACTCCCATCCTTTCATCCCCTCAAAGCCTGAATATTTTTTTCATGTTCAACTATCATTAACCCAACAAAGTCACAGCTGCCACTCTGAGACCTCTGTTTAATGAGAAAATAAACTGAAGGCATTTGGGGAAAGTGTTTTAAATGGAATCTCATTAATTTGTTGTTTCAGAAAGCAGTCAGCATTAGCAATTACTCCATTGCTTCAAACGGCAAAGAAGTTTTCTACGATCCAATTTATT
>NW_007732416.1:35973-38229 GCF_000696425.1 Galeopterus variegatus | reverse complement strand
AGCATTAGCAATTACTCCATTGCTTCAAACGGCAAAGAAGTTTTCTACGATCCAATTTATTGTGCCTCCTCTCTATGGGCAGGAGCCTGGGCTAATGTCATAACTGCCGTGTCACTCTGACTATACTGCAACATTTTCTGGAAAATTGGAAGCATTTATGTTTCTTTATTTTCTAATCTACTTAGGAAAGATTTCATGTTTTATTTAAGCTGGAAAGTTGTCTGTAATCTATACAAAAGGAATAGCTGCCTCACTGGGATTTTTCCAGTGACTTGATCCTTCCACAAAGCTTAGATCTTTTCTTTCTTCCTAAGACCCATAAATAAGTCTAAATTTTAAGACCTCGTTTTATATTCCTAGTTTTGATTCACTTCTCCCAGGACCACCTTACTCATAGATTCTGAAAGCTGTTATTTTGATTCCAGTTCCCCTGAAGTAAGGATTTTCCTGTTGGTATCTTTTTTGGGAGGTGATCTTTGGAAGCATAAGTGAAGGACTGGAGAGAGAAAGAAAAGGAAAAAAAGCCAATGAAAAGGTTGTTACTGAGCTAATTTTCCCTGTGGGCTACTGGAGCTGAAGTAGACAGAGGATGTTGAGAAGCTTATCCCTGAAAGAAGGAGGACTAATGTCCTGTGTGGTAGAAGTCATTCCTCATCATACTGACTCCCAACCCTTCTGGGCTGTACCTGATTTAGGCTGATTCACCTCCCACTGCCTCAGAGACACCAGAGACAACACAGCAGTGTGAAAGGAACTGTCCATTCCAACTGTGCTGAAATCAGGCACCTAGGGGGAGGGTTAGAGCACTCCTGCTACACGTAGAGCATGTGTATCTAAGAGGCACCAGAGGCTGCTTAGGCAATAAAACACTGCATTTTAGTTCTCTTATGTATTTATTTATTTTTCTGGCCTCTTTTCAGCCAATGGAGTTGCATGTAATAAGATTCAAAGCTATAGTCTTAAGAACAATGCATTGTGCACTAGACAAAGCAATGTCAAGTTTCAGTTACAATTGTGAGCCCACATAGTTGTATAGTATCATTTCTGGAAGGAATGTTCCTGGGTTTTTTTTTTGTTTGTTTGTTTGTTTCAGTGAGCACTGTAGAGATCATTGCTTTGCATGGCATAATCGTGAAGTAGGAAAAAATCATCTTAGTGCCACTGGCCTCTCTCTCTCCTAATGCTTCTCATTGCTGTTTTTTCCCTCTCATTTTATACATCCCGTGGTCTCAACTTATTCTCCTTTTTTGTCCTTTCAATATCTTTTATTAGCAATGGTTTTATTAGACTCATTTCAATTAAGGTCTGAGATTTGTTTGGGAAATATTTTCATTAACGTAGGAGTTAAAAAGTCTTAAAACAAATGGGTCAAATTCTTTTTGTGAAATTTTAGAGTCTAGCAGCTTTGAGAAAAATATAAGAGGAGGATAATAGTTACAGGTAAGTTGGCCACTGATAGGAAACATAATCCCATACTCTGGTTTCAAGTTAGAACTCATGAAAACTACATTACCTAATGTTATACATATTGAAAAATACTTCTAAATTACTTCTACTTTTATAAATGTGTATAGATATAATATCTGGGAAGTTGCACTCTTTCCTTGATGATTTTTTGGAGATTGCCTGTGTTTATTAGCCTTATATGTTTCTTTGAAAAAATTTGAGATTTCCTTACTCTTCCTTAGTTATAGCACTTAATTTTATTTTTATCTTGATGCCTCTAAAATTTTTTTTTATATTCCATGCAAATAACTATGTGAAGATTCCCTGGCATTTTTCATTCTTTATTATTTTTTTCAGCATAAATATAGTTTACTCTTCCAATCTATAAATTCAAGCATTCATTAATTTCTAGAAAGCTTTCTTCAAATATGTCTTTAAACACTTATTTTGTTGTTCTCTTTTTAGGGGCACCAACTTGGCTTTTGCTGATTTTCTCTGTTTTTCTCCCACTGCTATCACACCCCGTACACTCTGTAATTCTTTGGTAAAAATTGTTATGATCTGGTTATTTTTTATGACTGCTCATTAAATGGAGGTATTTCCCATGATGTGATAGTTAAAAAAAGTAGTGTGGAGTAAATTGTTGGTCGCAGGAGCTTACATCTGGCCTCTTGACTGTACAAAATGACTCCTCTATTTTATCATATACTAACAGCTTGCTTCTTACAAAGATGATGTGCCTGTACCTTTCTTCATTCTGCTCTGACTTTCTTGACATCTCATGACATTTAACAGTGCTCAGACACTCTC
>NW_007732416.1:34410-35235 GCF_000696425.1 Galeopterus variegatus | reverse complement strand
TCTTCATTCTGCTCTGACTTTCTTGACATCTCATGACATTTAACAGTGCTCAGACACTCTCTGGCATCCATCTTCCTCTCACCAGGCTTGTTATTCTAAACTAAAGTCATTGGTTTGCCCCTCAAATTATGACTTCCTTGGTAAAATCCATGCTTCATCTCTACAGAAAAGAAGAATAAACTTAACTAACTTTTTAGTGCTTACTATGTGACAGACACTGTTCCAAGTAGTGTGTTCAAACATTAATAGAAAGGATTTAATTAATCTTCACAGCATCCACATGAGGTATTCAGTAATTATACCCAGTTTTCATATGAGGAAACTGAGTCATAGTAAGTGACAAAGTAACTCGCCAAAAGTCACATAGCTATTAAGTGATGAAACGGGGATTTGAACCAAGGCATACTATGAACCAGCTCTCTTTATACTCTGCAGAGATTTGTGGTATAATCTGTGTGTTTGAAATGCCTGTTTTATGAACTGTATTTCTGAAATACGGATATGCACTTTTTTCTCTAAAGATAGTTTTATTTTCCATTTCTTTGTATTATTTTGTACTAAACAATTTCAAAAATAAAAAGAGAGAGGAGAAACAACTTTAGCCTGCCTTGTTAACAAGAAGCCTTGAGAATTTATTTTAAATAGCACCTTGAGTCCGATGGAATTCTTTGAATTGTCCAAAAGGGACAGTCATTTTGTTAACCCTCTAATTGGGGCCCATGCACTCTACATATAGATATTCGCAGGTTAAAGTACAGGGTAGAAAGGGAAACACATGGCTGCTGATTTTTTTTTTTTTTTTTTTTTTTTTTTTTTTTTTTTTTT
>NW_007732416.1:29914-34299 GCF_000696425.1 Galeopterus variegatus | reverse complement strand
GTGTTTTTTTTTTTTTTTTTTTTTTTTTTTTTTTTTTTTTTTTGGTGCTTGTGCTTGTTTCTACCACAGCAGAAGCCACATTGCAGCAGAAATTCAGAAACATCAATCTATCAAATCTAGTTCCTCCTGGTTGAATATTTTCTCCCAAACTCATGGAACACTAGTTGAACTCATTGAAGAATGTGAGGAGAGGGCAAGGAGGAAGGGATCTGAATTCTGTCACTGAAAAGTAAACTAATGAGGAATTTCAACACATCAGCAAAATAGGCAGAAAGAGCACCTGAGAATGGAAATAACCCAAAGGCCAGAGTTAAAATTCTGTATTCTACTCCTGAATTGACCATCAACTTACAATGTAGACTCTGAGATGTCTCTGCTCTCTATAATATGAGATTAATATCATTTGTCCTACCCAGTTTACAGAAATTATGAAGCTTAGGTATAACCTCAGATATAAAATGCCTTCAGAAAAATAAGCGTTCTTATATATTTTTAAAGGTACATTTTAGTTTACAAAGCATTTTTAGATACATTACCTCATCAGGGCTCTGCAAAACACCCTTTGAGGTGGGGAGAAGTACAGTAGAGGAACCCTTGATTTATGTGGCACCACAGATAAAAAATGTTGCATGTGAATGATTAATTGAATCCTACTTGTTTACATTATGTGATCTGCACTGTAGAGAAAAAGCTTCTAATACATATTGAGAGTCTACAATGGGAATAGCTTTACATATATTATGTAAGTAACTCTCACAACTATGTGATGTCAAGCACTGTTGACCTGATTATACTGCTGAAGAAACTGAGGCTTTAGCAGGTGCAGTCAGTTACAAAAATATCATAAGAGTAAGTTATAGAGTCAGGATGTGAACTTACTTTTCTTTGACTGCACAGCCATATTTCTATGACATCTTGATTTATGATTTAATTTTTTCATTGTAATAATAGAATTTTAGCTTAGCCAGTTCCCCTGATCTTCAAACACCAGAGAAATTATATTTTTGAAGATCATCATTGAACATTATTTTTAGTGTCTCTTTGTTACTGAAATCTTTTTAGAGAAAATGAAGCAAGCAAAACTTTACCCTTATTATTTTAGCAGAAGAAACCCCAGAATCCAGAGGATTTAGCAAGAGGATGCACCATCACTCCCAGGTGTTTAATATGGTCTCTTTTCTAGTTTAATTGATGGATGTGATATTCCTTTGACTGACAAAGTCATCTTAGACAAGGCAGGAAATGCCGATTACTTTTTTGCATCATAATGGAAGGGCCATTAGTTTTTGTCCTGATGTACTATGTGCCAATGCTAAAATCCGTCTCACAGGGATAAGTATAATTTCTTTGATGTGAGCTTAAATTCTGATGTCCTTTAGAAAAACAAAAGTTTGTTTTTACGAAGCATGTTTACTTAACAGGTGATAGAGAATAGATTGCCTGTCTGACAGGCTAAGGTTCTCATTAGTATATAAATTGACTGGAGTTGAGTGGCCTAGATTCCCCTTGGTTCATAGATCCAAGGCTCATCTCCTACGGAAGCACCGATAACAGAATAGAGGAGAACCTCAAAAGAGATCAGTCTGAAGTCTAACTTTGCTCCAGTTTTTCAAAGTACAATAAGGAACCAAAAGGTGACACCTGCTTTAATTTAAAGGGGTGGAATTTCTCAAAGAAGTGGCAGTTCATTATCCTGAGAAGTTTGGATAGGGGACTACATAAAGGCAGGGGAGTCCCGAGAAGGGAGGGGCACGTAAGTTACTGAATATCCCCCTGTGAGATGAACCTAGCGTTGGGACCATTTCACAGCCAGTTCATGCTTTGTAAATGAAGATTTTGGTAAATTTTGCAATTGTAATAGCATATTGAAAGAACTTACTGAATGTTTAGGATTTGATTTTTTACAAAGTGTTGCCAAAGAGGTTCATAAAAGAGATGTTAATTGTTCTTAAACTAGAGCAGAGCTATAATACCTCTCAAAGCATTACATTTTTTTTCATCTTCCATTCAAGTCTCAACCAAAAGAACAGAAAATAATTCTCTTCTTATTAGCCTTTTCATTTGCTATATGGAGTACAGCACAATGCCACAATTTTCAAAATTGAAGCTGTTCAAAGACCATTAACATTCAACCGAAAATGTCCTCTTTGCCAGGATATAGTTCAAAAAATACAGTTTAAGCTAACCCAAATAAGCAGCAAAAATTTAACCATACAATTTTACCGTATATTGTTTTACTTGCTATCTACTAATTATTTCAGATATTTCAGTGATGTAGGTTTTAAATTTTAATATACTAAGATGCAGGGCTATATCACACAAGTTAACCATCTAGTACTGGAAACAGCAATTGTCAGCTAAAGAGTTTTAAATCCATGCATCATAGCCAGTTTATAAAGAGCAACAGTTTTCAAACTGGAACGATAGCCCAACTCAGGCTATTTTCTTGTGAAAGAAATAAGGTCAGAATTATACCCTTGATATGAATACACTAACGATTTCAAGATCAATAAAATATTTATTATTAAAACACACAGAAGAGGTAGCTTGTTACAACAGCAGAACCATGCCAAAGCCTATTATCAAAGGCCTAAACTCTAGTCTGTTTTCAGCACTTAGAAACTCTTTGCCATGGAGAAAATCACTATCTTTCCTAACCATCAGTTTTGATGCCCAGAAAAGCAAATTTTTTCTAACCCTTATTGGTTACAGGTATTTAACAGGGCCCAATTAACTAAACAATTAAGCTTTCTCTGCACATTACTGTAGCAATAGATATATGCTCAAGTTGGTAGAAGATAATCTTTATTATCCAAACTATTTATCTATTGTTCTTCAAAAATGCCTTGATATTTTATTCTACATCATAATGGGGCAGACACTTATTGACAAAGAATCACACTTCTATTTTACAGCCTTGCATCTGCAAAGATGATAAGTACAATCATACCACTATGCAGATGCAAGGAACCAAAGGCCATTGGATACAGGGTGTGGTGGGTGATGTCATGCACATTAATCAACTTATTCAGCTGAAGAAAGCAATACAAAAAAAAATAGGCATCTAAAGTACATTCTGGGTGAAAAAAGCAATCTTTGCAATTAATACACAATATTACAATCAGCATACAGAATGCTTCTTAAGCAGACTCTTCTATGTAGAGACACAGGGAGAATGTATAGCAATGGACTTTAGGATTTCTTTCTTTTAAACTAAACATATTTAGTGGAATATTGGACAGTGACAGGTGAGGTAATCACTCTAATGACTATCAGAAATAGCAGCAGATAGAAATGCTTAAAGTTAAAATTCCCATAAAAGTATTACGAATTTCCTGAAGGATTAAAATTAAAACCAAAAATGCTGAAATAATCATTAAAATAATAGCTAACACTTACTGAGCTATTTCGTACTGACAAAGAGCTTTATATATATATATATATATATTATCTCTTCTACTTGTGACCACATCTCTATGAGGTTGATATTATTACTTTATTTTACTAATAAAGATTTTTTAATATTCAATCCTAGAGAGTTTGGCTTGGATCAAACAAATACTAAACAACAGAGACGGGATTTGACTCTCATTCATCTGAATCACAGGTTCATGACTGAATATTATATTATCTCTGTTATTCATACTCTGAAATAACATCTCTAGTTGACCTCTAGGTGATCATAAGCTGTAACAGAAGGTAGAGATTTTTCCATAAAATTATGGAAATAGGAAGACATTTTCAACTCTTCATTGCTTAAACTACTCATAAGTCAAAGACAATTATAGTAGAATAGCAGAATTAGGTACAATGAGAACATAAAAGAAACCATATTCCAGGGTTTGCCAGATGAATGAATATATGAGAAACACATAAATAAATAAAAACCTGAGACTGGAATATCTAGAATCTGAGGCCAGAGTTGTTGAGCACCAGAAGTATTCAGTAAGGTCCTGGAACATTGGTAAACTAGAAATGGCAGAGTGGATTCTTACTGAAAATGAAAACAGAGCAGAGGGTGGAAGACATGAGCACCTGAAGCAAAATAGATAAAATGCCCATGAATTCTGAGTGTTTGTTTAATGTCTCCTGGCACATGAAATGGGCTGGGAATGGAAAGTTAAATGAAGCAAATAACCTGGAGCATTTTTAGCTTTCAAAAATCATAAGGAAGTAAAGACAAATATGAGCCAACTGATAATTCTCCTAGACACACACAATTGGAAAGTTAAATGAAGCAAATAACCTGGAGCATTTTTAGCTTTCAAAAATCATAAGGAAGTGAAGACAAATATGAGCCAACTGATAATTCTCCTAGACACGCACAAGGTTTGTGGGGACTTCAGCCTCCCAGACCATTCACTTCATCTGCCTGAGTGAGAATG
>NW_007732416.1:28174-29322 GCF_000696425.1 Galeopterus variegatus | reverse complement strand
TGGAAAGTTAAATGAAGCAAATAACCTGGAGCATTTTTAGCTTTCAAAAATCATAAGGAAGTGAAGACAAATATGAGCCAACTGATAATTCTCCTAGACACGCACAAGGTTTGTGGGGACTTCAGCCTCCCAGACCATTCACTTCATCTGCCTGAGTGAGAATGGAAACTCAGATTCTACAGACCACAAATCTAGACTCTGCATATTTCTTGATCTTTAAAAAGCCCATCATTAGCCTTTCACTATTCTCTTAACTGCAGATAAACCAATGTTCTAATTAAGTATATAGATTTGTTACACAGAAATGGCAGGTTTCTATTACATGGCTGTAATAGAAATATATGTAAATATAGCTACATAGATACTACATGCACACACACATAATGCCCTTTAAATTTATTGGGAATGATGCTTTTTATTTACTCAGTTTTGTAACTGATTGTCTTATTCAGAGTCTTCCAGTTTAACATGGGTGACTTCTGAGGAAAAGGACTATTTAGTTTTATCAAAAATGTGCCTATAAAACAATTTATGTTTTATTCCTCTGCAATGTTTTTAACTCAACATGCATTGTGCCCTTAATAGCAAACTCTTTTTCTGGATGAGTAGAGGAAAAAAAAAAATTAACTTTCAAAATTCAATCCTGAGATCAAAATATCAAAATAAAAGCGTATTTTTCCTGATGTTCTTGTCAAATACCCTGTTTGTTTGCTTTTTCATTGAAACTAGAGATCATTTACATCAAAACTACTTGAATGACATATCTAGAAACATTCCATTCATTGTCTACCAATCTGTTGATGTATTACACTTAGTTTTAGGGTAGAATGGAAAGAATATATTCCTTTTTTTCTCTATGATTTGTCTTTATTGTATAATAATAATGATAATGACTAAGGTGGTTATTGCTACTGTTTATTGAATGTCTCCTATAGACTAGATCCTTAACATGCATTATTTCTTTTTTTCTTTTCTTTTTTTTTTTATTATTTAAAAGCTATATTCTTGATGGCTGAAGGAATTGACATGCTGCCAATCAAAAAATCACCCTGTCCATATGTAGCCCTTCGCTTTTAAAAGTTCACTATCTTTTTTTTTTATGTTTGTTATCTTGTTTATTCCCTATTTTATTTTATTTTTTATTTTGT
>NW_007732416.1:24534-25851 GCF_000696425.1 Galeopterus variegatus | reverse complement strand
TGACTCGGATATTTGAGTGCTTAAGGTTGTCTAATATCTCTCTCAGATTTTCTTCAATGTCGTTGATACTTTTTACTTTTTTCTTGTCTGCTTGTGTTATTTCAAACAGCCCATCTTAAAATTCAGAGGTTCTCTCTTCAACTTCCATTAGCCTGCTGGTTAAACTCTCCATTATGTTTTTTATTTCACTGAATAACTTCTTCAGTTTGGCAAGTTCCACTACATTTTTTTTTTTAGGACATTGATTTCCTTGTACATTTCCTCTTTCAGGTCCTGTATACTTTTCCTTGTTTCATCATGCTGTCTAGCTGAGTTTTCTTGTATCTCATTCAGTTTCTTTAGTATTATCACTCAAAATTCCTTGTCATTCATTTCAAGAGCTTCTTGTTCTACAGCATCTGGAGTTTGAGATTTATTAACTTTTGGTGGTGTACTTTCTAGGTTTTTTTTCTATTTCTGGTATCTTTTTTTTTTTTTTTTGATGTTTATTCATTTTGGCAGGGGGGTTCACAGTGCCCAGGTTTGACCCTATTGGCTCAGTTGGCCTCTAGTGTCTTGTGTGTGTGCTTGCCTCGAGCCTTGGGCCTCTCTGGGGAGGCTCCCCTCTGGTCAGCTTAGAGTCTGCTGGGCTGCTGGATCACAGGATGATACCACAGGATGTGTGGCCTCTTTTGAGCTTCCACTTCCTGTGTAGAACTTCTCTCTGTTCTGTGTGCTCTGGCTCTGGCTGCTGGATCACGCAGTGGTGGCCCCACAGGTTGTATGTTTTCTGCCTAGTTTGCACACTAGGTGGCGTTGTTGGACCTTACCTAGGTGGCCCACAAGGTATATTTTTTCCTGCTGAGTCTCTGCCTCCGTAACCGGACACCTCCCTTCTCTGAGCTGGGGCATGTCTACTGCAACCCCGTCTATCGGCCGGCCATGTCTTCAAGCCCCTGCTCGGCTCCGCCCCGCCCAGGAATACTTTCAGGTTTCTCCTAGACGCAGTCTACCGGTCACTCTGAGTGGCTTTGTAGCACTGAGTGGGGCTTTCTCAGCGTGAGCTCCTCGGGGGAGAAGCCCGCAGCACACAGTTCCTCTTTGAATCCCCCTGGCGCGGATTGACTCCAGCGCCCACCCGTATTCAGCTCTCCAGCAGGCTCAAGTGAGCCCGGGAGCATTCCGACCACACTTTTCCTAACCAGAAATCGGCTAGGCATTTTCCGAACTGGTGGCCGCAGAGGTGGTATCTGCCTCCTGGCAACAGGAGTTTTACCGGGGGTGGAGCCCCGGGTGCAGTGGAGTAACAATTGGCTCGGCCCGCTTTTCCCTGTCTCC
>NW_007732416.1:18905-23486 GCF_000696425.1 Galeopterus variegatus | reverse complement strand
CTGGCCGGCTCCACCCCCACCCAAGAAAATGGAGGCAGCCCTGGGACCGGTGGCTGGCCTGGTGTGGCAGGTGGAAGCCGGACGGGTGTCTGCCTCCCAAGCAGGGCCGGGCTGTGGGTCACTCACAGAGCTGGACAGTCTGGGCGGCTCTCTCTCCATTTCCGCATTGGCGTGGACCCCGTGTTTGGTCTCTGGTCTCTGCCACCTGGGGCTGCTCGCTCGGTCCTGCGGCACGGCTCAGGCGCTCTCAGGAATCTTCTTTTGTGTCAGCCCTAAACTTTGAGTCTGTAGTTGCTTTTTTATAGTTGTAGATTAGTTGTTCAAAGACTTATTCATTTTTTATTGCTCTTGGAAATGCAAATAGCACTCTGGCAGCTCAGTGCACACTTCTCAGGCTCACGCTGTCTTCTGTCCAGACCTGTCGCCATCTTGGAATCCCAACATGCATTATTTCTATTCCTTATCCTAACTCAAGACATGTGATTAGGTCCCTTATCTCCTTTTTGCAAAGGAGGGAAGTGATACTCAGAGCCATTAAAAGTTTCTCAAGCTGAGAAATCGTAGGGCAGGGTCAAGATTCAAACCCAAACATGAGGAGCTCCACCTCTCTACTCTTTGCACTATCTCATGCAGTGTAGTGTGGCTTTGAAATTTCTGAACCTAGGGTTTCACAGATTTCTTTTAATATGATGCATGCCACAATGGGATAGAACTAATAAATTCAATAATTTTGTAAAATTATTAGAATTCAGTAACAGAATCTCATAGTAAGATTCAAATATTACTTTTTAGGATTAGCAATAACAACAAATAATTTTTTTATTCATTTCTTTAAGAAGAGTTGGAATAATTGTCTACAGAAAAAGAACAAAATTGTCCATCTGCCTTCTTAGTCAAATAGCAGATACATTACTATTTCTTTGGTGTCATTTGTATTATTTCAGTCTATTTTGTTTGCCACATATGTTCTCAGAGTGCAATATCATTCAAGTGCAAAGTAAAGACAGACTGGTGTAGCTCATTCATTAATTTTCACAGCAGTTGGTTTTCTGCTGGCTTTTAAAATTAACGTAAAAAGTTCAAAAAAATTAACTTTATTTCAAATCACATATAGCACTATGATGTTCTAGAAATGCTGCCAACTGATTAAACTGCAGTAGTGCAAGATAATCACCCAGCAAAAGTAAAATATTAAATACTGTATATCCCAGCCAATTACAAAGGCCCTGCCTTTTAGTATTTAAATGTTGTGTGGTAGCAAAGATCACACTTCAGTTAACAACTCGTGATACCAAGAAATCAGAACAGCAATGATAAAGAAATGGTGCCTCATATCATGGGGTAATTTCTTGGACTGGTCTTGCTAATAAAAAACATAAGTTACAACTATATTTACAAAGAAGTCTTAGAAAGTTTAAATGCTGTGTTAAACTTAGCACCCTCAAAAAAACAAAGGAGAGAAAGGGAGAGAATATTTTTGCTCCATGACTAGGTTAGAAGAGCATAGTGGATAAAGGCACTGATAAGAGATTATACTTTTAGGAAAAATACTTTATTTGTAAACAAATCTATAGAGGCTTCTCAATTATTTTTTTTTCTTTAGGTTCTTTGAATAACTGAGAGTCCTTTCACCTTATAAGATAAGTCAGAATACATCTTTTCCTTCTGGCCAATTAAATCCATGGACAGCACAGAACTTGATTTATGCCACAGAACAAGTAGAAAGCATAAGAACCTTGAACTTATTTATTGCTCCAAAGGTTACAATTTTTTTTTTTTCTGACTGGCAAGGGGATCGCAACCCTTGGCACGGTGTGGTCTGCACCACACTCAGCCAGTGAGCGCACCGGCCATCCCTAAATAGGATCTGAACCACGGCCTTGACGCTCCCAGCGCCGCACTCTCCCAAGTGAGCCATGGAATATTATTTCACTGATACATTCCATCTGAACTGCCTATCTAGGTCCCAGCTAATTAAATGCTTACAACTTCCACACTGGTGACAAATTGTTGATACTTCTCTACAAAATCTTTATGCCATCTCCATGGCATTTACAACTTTTCTAACCAATACCCGATTTCAACTTTATATTCTGAATTTCAGTTGTTTGGCTCCAGCTTTCCTCTTACTCTTGATTTTCAACTAAGTTTCTCTAGATATGAAAGTATTATAGAGAATAGAGAATGGAAACAAAATTTAATATGATTCTGCATAAACACTGAATATCACTAAATATTTATGTTAAGAACCGTATAACGCCTTTCTGTAGTTCTTGTGCTCAGGTGCTCCAGTTCTAAAATACAACCACAGGTTGGATATTCAAACTATACCTACAAAGTCCCCAGCAAGTGAAGAGTGGAGATAATCATCTGGATAATTCAAAGACAAATTTCTGTTAGAATATTAAGTTTTCTTAAGGTTTCCAAATAAGTTAAATACGTTTATTATGTTAACCAAGGTCAGAAGTCTAATTGATCATTTTTGGGGTCAAGTTGATTCTTAAAAACTCTCAGTAAAATTGCAGGATTAATTGCTGAGCCCTAACCACTGCAGGGAAACCAAGGACACAGAATGAAGTAAATAGTGCACCAAAGCTCATATCACTCTTATGCCCAAAGGAGAACCAGTCACAGCAATTTTAGACTCCTGGATCCCATACAGTGCCAAGGCCTGTGGAATCTATGGCTCCAGATGCCCTGTGAGCTTGCCTGCAGAATGATCTTGGCTCTTCTTTCCTCTGTCTATATGTGGCAAATCATACTATGATGATTAATTTTTGTGTCAACTTGGGTAGGTTTTGGTACCCAGTTATTTGGTCAAGCACCAGTCTTACATGTTGTTGTGAAGGTGGTTTTTAGATGTCATTAAAATTTAATTCAGCAGACTGAGTAAAGCAGATTACCATTTAAAATATGGGAGGGGCTCATCCAATCAGTGGAAGATCATAAGAGAAAAGACTGAGGTCGTCCAACAAAGAATGAATTCTGCCTTGGGGTAGCCTTTGGGATAGCTACAATACCAACTCTTCTCTGGGTTTCCACCCTGCCAGCCTGCCTTGAAGATTTCAGAGTTGCTAGCCCCATAATCATATGAGCCAATTCCTTAAAAATCTCTAGATAGAGATAGAATAGATAGCTCATAGACTAGATAGAAGGGTAGATGCATAGAGATATAGGCATAAATATATTACTATAGATAGATATAAAAATATATAATTGGTTCTTTTGCTCTGAAAGACATCAACAATACACAGGTATTCCACTTCTCAGCTTACCCAGCCCCATGTACGTGCTTGAGTGAGGCTGTTGTACTATTGCTGGCTTCTGATTCCATGTAGCCATCAGGTCTTCTAAGCTTTCAATTTATTCTGCATCCTCAAATAACTCAATATCTGGAGGATCCTCTGACTGTACCATGTTCTCACTTTATTGGCCAACCTGTATATTTTACCCTCAGTGCTCAAAAAGTAGTTTTTATCCTGCAACTCTGTCTACCAGCCAAGAGGAGATCTGCTGGCTGACTAAGCCCCTCCTTCAAGCCCAAAGCCCTCCATGGTGATCATTTCAATAGGACTTTAAAGACTGTAGCTAGGGAAACCTAACTAGATAAGCAAAGTACATACATTAAAACCAAACAGTGACCTTGGCTTATAATTTCATTATAAAGAACATTTCTTTGGAACAGAAGTACAAGCACACTAATGTTAATTAGATAGATTTATGTAAACATAGTGACACAAATAATACTAGGCGTATAAATATGCACAACTTAGAATTAAAAAACAACAGCAAGTTGTTAACCCCTAAATTTGAAAGTGCTATAGAGGTTGATAAATGCTATAGGCTAAAACTTTTTCATCTTTGGTTTAAAATATGTTTGAAACCAAACATATGAGTAAAAGCATGTTAATGACGTACATGCTCTTAAGAAGAGGAGTTGAACCTCTGATTGTAAAGTCTTAAGTTTTATGCAATTTTTGGGCTCTGCCATCCTAATGAGCCATGCTCTTAGGCGGGGTGTGTGGGAACGGGCTGCATTGAGATTATATCATTCACTGGGGTCGAAGGTGCTTTTTGAAGTGGGCCTTATTTCTCTTGTCCTTTCGTACTGGGAGAAATGTAGTAATAGATAGAAACCGACCTGGATTGCTCCGGTCTGAACTCAGATCACGTAGGACTTTAATCGTTGAACAAACGAACCTTTAATAGTGGATGCACCATTGGGATGTCCTGATCCAACATCGAGGTCGTAAACTCTATTGACAATAGACTTTACAGTAAGAATATATAATATGTAATGTAAATAAAGGTGTAATTTTAAAGAACTCAATTAGTATAAACATAATTTAACTTTAATGTTGCTTTTCAAGCAAGTATTTTCATCTTTGAAGATGCTATAATGTAAAAGATATTTCAATAACTTTGGTGGAGTCTGAATTTTCTACTAACTATAAGCTAGTGATGATGATGAAGGTTATTATGCTTATTTTTATTTGTTTGCTTAAGTTTTGAGGGATGTGGAAGGAAGAGAAAATTAGTGAATATACGAGAGAGCAGACAAAACCACAGAAATGTATAATA
>NW_007732416.1:15735-18370 GCF_000696425.1 Galeopterus variegatus | reverse complement strand
GAAGGAAGAGAAAATTAGTGAATATACGAGAGAGCAGACAAAACCACAGAAATGTATAATAATAATAGCAAGGATGCATCCTAGGCCAGGCTTTTAAAAACTTCTGATGGCCAGGCCTAACCCCAAAATCATTAATGCGAATCTCCAGTATTCCAGTGTGCAGCTTTTTAGAACATGTCACCCCAACTCTTGGCTGCTTAGAGTATACAAGGGAAGGTATGTCTGCCCTGAGGATGTAAGGGGAAAGGCCATGTATGACCAAACACCAGGTAAAGGTTAGGTCTGGCCATCATGGAGGTATGTGGATGAAGAGATCTACTAAGTGAGGGACATTAGAGGACACTGATGATGCCTTGCAGTAAGGGCTGTGCTTTAGAGACAAAGCATCAGAGCCCAGATCTAAATGAGGTGAGTACAGACAATTTCCTCACCAAGCCCTGAAAGGGGGAAGGGAAAGCTATGATGTTAGGACCACTTGTCTAGTGAAACAAGGTGGGTTCAGAAAAGCCCTGGAGAGAACTGGGTCCCTGCCTCGAATACAGACATTCCAGAGCCATCAGCCTGTCTGGAATGAAGCCCCATTCTCATCAAGGCAGAGAATGAACTCAGAACATTCACAGCTGTCTTCCAGCTTCTGGGGACGAAGCAAAGGTATTGCTAAGAGGCTGCATCAGGACGAGAGTGAGTGGGTGCTTAGCACATGCTCTCAAAGTGGTTCTTTTCAACATTATATAGATTATATGTGGAAATAATGTTTAAAATGATAAAGAGAAGTTAACTAAAGTATGAAAAAAGGTCAACTTATTCAACACATGATTGAAACATCAGCAGTTAGACCTTGAGATATGTAGAAATAGGAGTCAAAAAGTGGTACATTTTTTAATATATTAGCTTTCCTCAACCAGTGGGGATGGCCTGTCATCACTTATTTCACGTAAGCTCCTTTTCTAAGCATTCTGGCTTGATGTTAGATTATGAGTCTTCTAGAGATATTCTGATTGGATAGTAAATTTGAGAGTTCACTGAGTCTCTGGCATGGTACAAATCTGAAAGCTTACAAGGCTTCTAGTGTCAGGAGGCCCACCAGAACAACTGTGTGTATGCCTGTAATGATGGCCGTGGTCTGCAAAGCTCCCAACAAGAGAAGCTGACTAAAGGCTCACTCAAGGTGGTAGCCACTGCAGGGGCAGCACTCTATCCCAGCATCAGTGAGGAGAGGGCATACATCATCCAAAACTCTTTTGGACTACCTCTCAGAAAAATGATGGAGATCACACGGTTCTGGGTGAGTTGCATACAAACTGGAAAGGCAGGGCACTCATTACGGGACATCTGTGAAGGGAGTGTGATCAGGAATCAAGTAAGAATCGTGTCTGGAAAATTATTTTAAAAATTAAAGACATGTTGGGCCAGCTCCGTGACTCACTCAGGAGAGTACAGTGCTGGTAGCACCGAGGCCGCAGGTTCAGATCCTATATATGGATGGCCGGTGCGCTCACTGGCTGAGCGTGGTGCGGACCACACCGTGCCGAGGGTTGCGATCCCCTTACAAGTCACCAAAAAAAAAAAAAAAAATTAAAGACATGTTGATGGTGCTTATTATACAGAAAATGATAAGAGAAAGCTTTTACAAAAAATTTCCTCTTTGCTGTTGTTGTTTTCCTCTGTTTGGGGCTGATTCTAGGAATAAAAATAATTCATATTTATAGATGCTATATACATCAATTAAAGGTCACTGCTCTTGAATGAAGTTTCTCAGTGTGGGCAGACCCAGTGTTTACATCTCTTCAAAGTCATGACATTATCAATTCCAAGAGAACAATTGTACCAACTTGGCACTCATCTGCTCTATTTCAGAAAAATTGTCACATTAAAAAAGTTTAACTGACACAGATATTCAGGAACTCCAAAACTTATAAAAGAGATCATCATGAAAAAAAGTGTATGTATGTCCAAAGACTAACATCGACACCCATAGGTAATATCCAAACAGTGTGATTCGATGCAATTTGCAAACATATATATATTTGAATCTATGTTTTATAATATTCAATTTAGCAGTATGTATAAATACACTTGTTATAACATTTTACAATTCTAGTTAATTGACATTTAGCTTCTCCAATCAAATTTTAATGCAGAAGGATTTCTGTGTAATTACATTATTTGTCAACATCTAATATTGGTGCAATGTTTATACTAGTTCCAGCAGAGTACAAATACTAAAGAGAAAAATGTCCTGTCTATATGGAATTTCTAATTGAACTTGAGAATATATGAATTGAAGATCAAAAACACAAGCTTCAAATCACAAAAGGCATCATTAAAAGAAGATTGGAAACCTGCCGGAATCAGTGCCAATAGCAAGGAGCAAGTTTCTGAGTTGCCCTAAAGCAAAAAAAAAAAAAAAAAAAAAAAAAAATTATAGAAAGCATTTGTTAGCATTGAATTTACAAAATAAAAAAAATATAATGGAGGTGAAAGAAATGATGATGAGGTGAGAGAAATTACTTTATTGAACAAACTAACTAAATAGTTAACTGTTCATGTTTCTTTCTTTTTTTCCTTTTTGTCTCTTTTTTACTGACCGGTAACGGGATCACAACCCTTGGTGTTGTGCCCGCACCGCGCTCAG
>NW_007732416.1:7966-15465 GCF_000696425.1 Galeopterus variegatus | reverse complement strand
ATATAATGGAGGTGAAAGAAATGATGATGAGGTGAGAGAAATTACTTTATTGAACAAACTAACTAAATAGTTAACTGTTCATGTTTCTTTCTTTTTTTCCTTTTTGTCTCTTTTTTACTGACCGGTAACGGGATCACAACCCTTGGTGTTGTGCCCGCACCGCGCTCAGCCAGTGAGCGGGAGCCGGTCTCCACATGGGATCCGAACCCTTGGCAGGAGCCCTGCCGCCGCACTCCCAAGCGGTGCACTCTCCAGTGCGCCACCGGGCCGGCCCGTAACTGTTCATGTTTCTATTTGGAATCAAAAACCTACGTAGATTTTGAATAAGCAGTCATTAATAAATCATGTATATTTATTTAAACACCATGAAGAGGGTGTTCTAGCTATTAAAAGATATGGGTTGACAAAAAGTGTACTATTAATGCCTTTTATGATTAACAACTTTCAAAGAGTCATATCACCACAAATAATGTTAAATAAAAAAAATTATCTGAGCATATTTTTATCATCTTTGGGTAAACTCAATTCTTTAAGGTCATTATTATAAATACCAGTATCTCAGTCGTTGTCAGTCTTCCTTATCATTTTTATGTGAACGCAGTTTTTCACTATAGAGTACACCTGTGAAGATGTGGATTAAATAATAATTCTGTTAATGGAATGTTAGATAACAGATAATTTCATGTGTTACTGTTATTATATCTTTTTACTCTGCCTAATTCAAAAAAAAAAATAACCAGTGGCCTCAAAAAATTGCATATTTAGGTGAGATTTTTTGTTATTAAAGTAGTTCAAATTTTTCAAATTAAATTTATTTTTAAATAGTTTTAAATTTACAAAAAAAATTACAGAGGAGGTGCCAAGAATTACCATATACCCCACATCCAATTTCCCCTGTCATTCACATCTTACACTAGTGTGGTACATTTGTTATAATTAATGAACTGTTACTGATACATTATTATTAACTGAAGTCTATACGTTTTCATATTTCCTTAGTTTTTATCTAATGCTCCTTTTCTGATCCAGAATCCCACTGAGGATAGCATGTTACGTTTACTTGTCATGTCTCCTTAGGCTCCTTGTGGCTGTGACGGTACTTAGAATGTCTTTATTTTCTACGACCTTGATGTTTTTGAGGAGTCCTGACCAGGTATTATGTAGAATGCTCATGTATTGGAATTTGTCTGATGTTTTTCTTCAGATTTGACTTGGGTTACAGATTTTGGAGAGAAAGACCACAGAGGTAAGGAGCTATTTTCTTCAAATCTTATTAAAGGAACTTAGTATTAACATGACTTATCCCTGTTGATATGGACCTTGATCACCTGGCTGAAGTATTTTTTGTCAGGTTTTCCATTAAAAAGTTACATCCCCCCCCCCCACACACACACACACACTGTACTCAGGAAGTCACCACATGCAGCCCATACTTACAAAATGTAAAGCAATGCCCACCTCCTTGAAGGCTGGTCATTTGCATGAATTATTTGGAATTCTGCATGGAGGATTTGTTTCTTTTCCCACTTATTTATTTATTTATTTTGTCAGTATAGACTCATGGACATTTATTTTACATTTTAGGTTATTATCCAATATGACCTCATTTATTTTGTGGTTCAAATTGTTCCAGATTAAATTAGACATTTTTAAGTTAGAAAATTAAAGCGAAAAAAAATGAGTAGTAAAAATAATATAAAACCAGGACATAGGTCAGCAAATAAAATAGATGTTTCTTCTAATAATACTTTACTTCTCACAATCCATTTTATGTATTTAATGGTTACTGACCGGACTGGGTACAGAACCTGTTCTTCTAAAAAGAATAAAATGTATTTTATTTCTTCCTTCACTATAAAGTAATGTATACTTATTGTGCAAATTAAAGAAATGTAGAAAAATAGAAGAAAGCAAAAATCATCCAGTTGCCCAGAGGCAGGCACTATCATAATTTTTCTGTATTTTCTGCCATTTTTTTTCCTAGTCATAGTTTTTATTTCTGTTCTGTCATATTCTGGATATCTTAATTATTCCAAATTATAATTTTGTAATTTTCACAATATTATAAAATTTTTACCAAATGTTAACAAATTTGATAATTTGTATCATGATAAATTTATGACACACTGAAAAATATGCATTTTCCATGTAATATCCAAGTGAATGAAATCTGCATGTATACTTAACCATGCCCCTGCACTGAATATGTTTTTTGCTATTCTATATAACCCAATACAATAGCCATTAACACTCCATAAGATTTATACCAAAAATATCACTTTCATTTTACATTATAAGGAAGAGTCTAGCCAGTAACAATGGGAACATGCAAAAATGGCTGAATAAATGCCTGTTGTCTCTCACCAAAAGAGCAGGAAAGGACAGCCTGGCAAGACAGAAAACTTCCAGACAATAAATGCTGTATTCCAGTCAAACACCACAGAAAAAAACTGTAGACTAATGTCAATCATGCCAGCAAATGTTGAGTGGGAAACCGAGACTTACACATTGACAAGGATAAAATGAGATACCCCCATAGGTCCATAGGTGTGGTGAAAGAGAAAGCAAAGTAGGGAATCAGGACTTTCACCTCCACAGGACAGTGACAACTTCCCACTCTCCCCCTTCAGTGTCAGTGGAGATCACATGGGGAACTTTACTCAACTTTCACTCCCAATCAGCAGTAACAGAGGCACCCCCCCATCTTCTGGCTGAGGTAATAAGAGAAGAGGCCTCTGGAGAGTCAGGATCATCACTATCACTGAGCAGCACTAAAGCCAGTCATACTCAGTGTCAGTTGAGACCAGCTAGGGATCAGTAACCCGGACCGTCCTCGGGTGTTAAAAGAGGCCTAGCAAAAAACCTGGATTTTTACCTTCACCTGCCAGTGAAATGCTGCACCCCTTTTCCCCTGCTGGAGAATTTCAGAAAAAAAAAAAAAAAAAAAAAAAAAAAAAAAAAAAAAACAAAAAAAAAGAAAAAAAAGAAGTCCAGAGTTTTAAAAAATTATTTAAAAAAAAAAAAAAAAAAAAAAAAACTAAAACAAAGATATAAATGAAGTCCAGAGTTTCATAACATTATGTAAAAATATACAGATTCTACTCAAACAGGAACTTCTCAAATTGAGTGAAAAAGACAACCGATAGATGTCAACACTTAGCTAACACAGATGTCAGCATTATCTAACACAGATTTTACAGCCAACATCATAAAATAGATTTAATAAGCCATTATGAACATGCTTGAGACAAAAACAAATATAGAACATCATAGTAAAGAAGACAACAGTTACAGCAAAGAAATAAAATACATAAAGGAGAACCAAATAGAAATTTAAAAAAACTAAAAGATACAATAAACAGAATAAAAATCTCAGTGGACATAAGAACGATTCAGTAAACTGGAAGATGGGAAAATAGTAATTACTCAATCTAAACAACAGAGAGAAAACACAGAAAAAACATGATCAGAGGCTCAGGGAAATATGGGAATACAACATATCTAACATTCATCTTATAAGAGTCTTGGAAAGTGAAGAGAAAGGGCCTTGAGTGTAAAAGTGCATAAAGAAATAATGGCTGAAATTCTCTTGAATTTGGTGAGAAGCATAAACCAGTACATTCAAGTAGCTGAGAGAACCCTAAACAGAATAAACTGAAAAAAACGAATGCCAAGACACATCATAATTAAAAATTTGAAAACAAAAACAAACAAAGATCGTGAAAGCAGCCAAAGAAAAATAAGACAGTATGTATGGGAGATAATATTTTGAAAGACAGCAGATTTCTCATGAAAAACCGTGAATGAACAGAATGAAGTACAAATTATTTTTTAAGTGTTAAAAAGAAAAAAGAAGAAAAGAATCATCAAATCAGAAGCCTGTACTCAGTGAAAATATCTTTCAGGAAAGAAGGAGAAATGTCATCCTCAGATAAAGGAAATTGGAAAGTAGTTGTGACCGGCAGATAACATAACCTAAATGAATGGCTAAAGAAATTTCTCTAATCGTAAAAGTAACAATAAAAGACAAAACCTTGGAGCATCAGGAGGGTAGAAAGAACATGGTAAGCAAAAGTATAATAGACTTTCAATCTTCTCTTGTGGTTTTTAAATTACGTTTGATGGTTAAGGCAAAATTGCGACATTGTTTGATATAGTTTAAATACCCATAGAAGAAATATTTAAAAAGTATATAATATTATAAATGAGGGAGGGTAAAGGGATATGGAGGGATAATGGAGGTCAAAATTCTTTCTTCACTCAAACTGGAAAAATGATGACTTCAATAGACAGTGATAATTTAGGCAAATATAACATAATACCTAGAGTAACTTCTAAAAGAAATATAATGAATATGCTAATAATAAATAAAAATTTTTAATTAAATAAAAATTTTTTAAAAAAGACAGTACAAATATTAGGAGAAAAACATATAATACATATAGAAAACAAATAATACAGGACAGATTTCAATGCTATCTAATTAGTAATTAAATTTTTTAAAAAAGACAGTACAAATATTAGGAGAAAAACATATAATACATATAGAAAACAAATAATACAGGACAGATTTCAATGCTATCTAATTAGTAATTAAATTTTTTAAAAAAAGAAATATAAAAAAGTAATATAGATAAATAAAAATAAAATTCTAAAAGATGTTTAGGAAGTCAGAAGCAAAGAAAATAAAATATAAAACCAAAGATAAGAAAACTAAAAATAAAAAATAAAATGGCAAATATAAGACTTCAATGTATTAATAATTACCTTAAATATAAATAATCTAAGTGCACTAATAAAAAGATAAGCTAGCAGGGTGGATAAAAAAACATCACTCGACTGTATGCTGTCAAGAAGAACCTCACTTCAAATCTAACAATATACACAAATTGAAAGTAAGAGAATGGAAAAAGATGTGTTATGCAAACATTAATCAAAAGAAAACAGGACGGACTGTATTAATTTCAGATAACATGAACTTCAGAGCAANTAATAGACTTTCAATCTTCTCTTGTGGTTTTTAAATTACGTTTGATGGTTAAGGCAAAATTGCGACATTGTTTGATATAGTTTAAATACCCATAGAAGAAATATTTAAAAAGTATATAATATTATAAATGAGGGAGGGTAAAGGGATATGGAGGGATAATGGAGGTCAAATTTCTTTCTTCACTCAAACTGGAAAAATGATGACTTCAATAGACAGTGATAATTTAGGCAAATATAACATAATACCTAGAGTAACTTCTAAAAGAAATATAATGAATATGCTAATAATAAATAAAAATTTTTAATTAAATAAAAATTTTAAAAAGAAGACAGTACAAATATTAGGAGAAAAACATATAATACATATAGAAAACAAATAATACAGGACAGATTTCAATGCTATCTAATTAGTAATTAAATTTTTTAAAAAAAGAAATATAAAAAAGTAATATAGATAAATAAAAATAAAATTCTAAAAGATGTTTAGGAAGTCAGAAGCAAAGAAAATAAAATATAAAACCAAAGATAAGAAAACTAAAACTAAAAAATAAAATGGCAAATATAAGACTTCAATGTATTAATAATTACCTTAAATATAAATAATCTAAGTGCACTAATAAAAAGATAAGCTAGCAGGGTGGATAAAAAAACATCACTCGACTGTATGCTGTCAAGAAGAACCTCACTTCAAATCTAACAATATACACAAATTGAAAGTAAGAGAATGGAAAAAGATGTGTTATGCAAACATTAATCAAAAGAAAACAGGACGGACTGTATTAATTTCAGATAACATGAACTTCAGAGCAAAGAAAGTCACCAGAAAGGGAGAGAAAGGGAGATTATGTAAGGAAAAAAGGTTCCAGCAACCAATAAAACAGTAATCTTAAATGTGTATGCAACGGACAACATAGCTGTGAAATATTTTAAAGTAAAACTGATAGAACTAAAATGAGAAATATAAAAATCCACAGTTATAGTTGGAGACTTCAACACTCCTCTCTCAATAATTCATAGAATAACTGGACAGAAAATCAGAAAGAATACAGAAGTACTTAGCAACACAACCAACCAGCTAGATCTATCTAATCAACATGTATAGAATTTATACAACATTAGAATACACCTTTTTTTTTAGGTCCCCAAGAAACATATGGACAACGTTCTGAGCCATAAAACAAAACTCAACAAATTTTAAAGAATTGAAATTGCACAGAATTTTTGCTACCATAATAGAATTAAACTTGAAATCAATAACAAAAATAAAAGGCATATCTCTATACACTTAAAAACTAAACAACACACTTTTAAATAATCCAAGAGCCAAAAAGAAAATCTCAAGGGAAATCAATAAGCATGAAAGAGAATAAAAATAAAAATAAAATGTCAAAATTCATAGGAAATATCTAAAACAGTGCTGAGAAAGAAATGTATATATAAAGAATGTTCCTAATGTACATGCATACATTAGAAATGAATTGGTGTTAAACCAATTATATAAGGTCACATCTCAAGGACCTAGAAAAGGAGAGCGAGATAAACTCAAAGCAAACAAAAAGAAAGAAAGAAAAATCAAATCAATAAAATTAAAAACTGAAAACAGTAGTGAAAATTAATGAAACAGAGCTGATTCTTTGAAAATAATAAAATTGACAAACCTGTACAAAATAAAGCAATAGAAGACACAAATTGCCAATAATATCTGTTATGAAACAGAGGCTATTTCTACAGACCTGTAGACATCAGAAGGTGATAATGAAATATTATGGACTACTCTACACACGTTAATTTGGCAACTTAGTTGAAATGAACCAATTCCTCCAAAAACACAAACTGCCACAATGCATTGAATGTGAAATAGATAATTTGAATAGTCCTGTAAGTATTAAGAATATTGAATTTGCAATTTAAAACACTCCCTCAAAAGAAATCTCCAGTACCAGATGGTTTCACAAGATAATTCTACCAGACACTTAAAAATTCAATAATACCAATTTTACACAATTGCTTCCATAACATAGAATGGAGAACACTTCTTAATTAATTAATTATTATTACTCTGATAATCAAATCAGATGAAGAAATTTTAAAAAGAATATTACAAGCAAATATTTCTCATGAACACATATGCAAAAATCCTCATGAAACTATAGCAAATAGAGTTCTGTAATATACAAAAAGAATTACATCATGACCAGTTGAAGATAATTTCATACATGCAATGCTAGTTGAATATTCAAAAATCAATGTTGTCCACCATATAAAAGGCTAAAGATGAAAACTCACATGATTATATAAATTGATGCAGAATAAGTATTTGACAAAATGCAACAACCATTCATTCAGAGAAATAGAAATGGAGGGAAACTACCTCAACTTGTTATGAGCATCCACACAAAACCTACAGCTATCATTATACTTAATGCTGAAAAATTAGAATACTTTTCTCTTAAGATCGAGAGCAAATTTAGGTTTTCTGTTTCCACCACTCTTATTCAACAAGCTGATAA
>NW_007732416.1:0-7382 GCF_000696425.1 Galeopterus variegatus | reverse complement strand
TTAAGATCGAGAGCAAATTTAGGTTTTCTGTTTCCACCACTCTTATTCAACAAGCTGATAAAATTCTAACCAGTGCAATAGGAAAGAAAAGGAACTAAAAGGCATAGAGTTTAGAAGAAAGAAATGTAATGATCCTTGTTTACATGTGACATGATTGTCTACATAAAAATATAGCATATTTGTGATTACCATTGGTTAAGAAGGCAGTGGCAGGAGGAGAATGTAGCTATAAGACAGCCATATAAGGCATCCCTGTGGTGATAAAAATGTTCTGTATCTTGACTATATTAATGTCAGTGTCCTCACTGTGATATTGTAGTACAGTTTTGCAAGATGTTACCATCAAGGAAAACTGAATAAAGGTTACATGGGGTTTCTTTGTGTTATTTTTTACAACTGTGTGTCAATCTATCATTTTCTCAAAATAAAAACTTTCATTTAAATAATTCACCCATGCACCCATATTAGTGTTTAGTTCTGTAAATTTTTACAAATGCATACAGTTCTGTAACCTCCACCAGAATCAGGATATAGACTAGTCCCCTCACTCTCAAAATTTCCTCATGCAGCTTTGCTATCAGCTCTGCCTCTACCTGCAGTCTCTGGCAACTACTGGTTTGTTTTCGGTTCCTATATTTTGCCTATTCCAGAACATCCTACAAATGAAATCAGATATGTAATTTACCCTTCCATTGTTCGGATTCTACATCTACAATGGCATGATAGGTTTATTTAAGGCCTCCATACAACACACTTTGATTTGAAACAGTGAATGAGCACATTTGCAAAATTTGTCACACACTTTCTTTAAAGTAATGCTGAGGCACAACCTGCTGTATGTTGTCCAGTTAGTAAGAAACTGGACTTTAACAATTTATGTTCCTTAAAAATCCCTAAAAGACCTGATATGACATCTCATCAGTGCTAAATATATTGCCGACTCCTCCATTCTTCGAAAATTTAGACATAAAGCATTAAGCTTGACTTCCACAAATAACTAAAGAACATTATTTTACATTAAACAAATCCTAATTCATTCATGATAGGAGTTAGATGTCTGAGAAATGATCCATGTCTACCTGTTTTGAGGACATATTTGTACACTTTATACACCCAATGTGTTTTTCTACTTCACATGTCCTGTTTGTTAGAGACGAGCAACTTTATAGTTAAAGTTTAGTCGTTTTTTACAAAAATCAGTTCTCAAATATGTGATTTTAATCAAAAACAGAGCATAAATTGATCCACAAGTATATTTAGTGACCTTATCAAAATTTCATGAGATTTAGTTTCTAATTCAGTATTTTTGGCATTTAGCACTGCCTTCAACAAAATGCTAGGGCTCATTTAATAGCAGATAAAGCTTTCAACATGTATAAAATACATGTTGATGTATAAAATATTCTTGCTTGTCATTCATCTAAATGTCTCTTTAAGTCATCTTCCAAATATTCAAATGTATTCAATTTACTTTGAAGGTGTTTATTAAGCATTGAAAAATTTGCTAAATATGAAAAATGGCTGAAGAAATAAAAAATGAAAGTGTCTCTCTTCAAAGAGCTCCTAGTCCAGTAGAGAAGATAAACAAATAAGCAAATAATTTACAATATCTTCTGATGAGTAGCGGATGTTTCCAGAGGGTTCTCAAATAGCACAGAGGAGAGACATCTAACTTGGTATGGTAGCTGCCAGATCTGATTTTAGATCTGACACGCCTGCATCAGAGACACGATTAATAATAAATACAAAAAAATACTTCATGCAATAGAGAGCAGTATGAACAAAAGTCTGGGATTTCAAATACTAGAGTTTACAGTGTGGAGAGGACAGAAGGTACTTGATAAACAGGATGGATGCTGCTATAGGGATACATAGAATCAGAAAGGTGTGTTGAGACCTGGGTGAATTCTGTGAATGTGGTCTTAATTTGACTATACATTTCATAGCTGTATGAACTTTCTGCATCAGAACTCAGCAGCTTGCACAGAGGCACAGAGAAGAAAGATAGTAAAGAGAAAGTAATAATAGAATTTTTATTTTAATTACTTGGCTAATTGGTTAGTTAGCTAGTTAAAAAGGAAAACTGAAAATCCCACTGTGTTGAGATCAGTCTCATGAGTTGGGAGCAGCAAGATCCATTGCATTTGGTGCTTTGCCTTTTTAATACAATTATTCTTTTGAAACTGTCAACCCCTATATTTTTCAGAAAGGGTCTGTACATACTATTCAAATCACTAGTGATAACACAAAAATCTCTGGGTAAATCTAGAAAAAGACAGCTTCATCCCAATTCCAGAATATGGTAACAACTCTCAATAACCCAGAGCACAAATATTTGAGATAAAGTAGACTAATTTAGGGTACCTCTTGGGAGCTGAAAGTAGACAAGAAGAAAAGGCAGAAGCAGACTGAAGAAAGCTGAAAACCTAAACTCAAAAACAAGAAAGAAAAAATGGAAAGTGGACAAAATAAAATAGATTGCTATCTAGTGCAAATATCAGAACTGATTATAGAGAAAATCCTACTTGAAAACCCAATTTTGGAAGTTTCCTTTGATATAATTTATCTTTATTGTCTTGTATTTCCCTACTTTTGAGCAGTCCAGAGAAGCAAGATATATGGGTATCAGGCAAAATTTGGAGGAGTTATAATTCTATATACCAAAACATGTCAGAACCTAGCATACATTAGAGCTACCTGCAATCAATAATAAAAAAAATATTCTCTTCCTTCTGAACAAGATTGATGCTGGAAATGGAAGCATAAATGGAGTTTCAAGACTAGTGTATAATTTTGGTAGATGATCATTATTTTATAAATCCTTACCGATTATGAGAAAGTGTAAACCTTCTAGCACTATTAGAGGTCTGTTTTCTCTGTAATAAACTGGCTATATGAAAACTGATAGTATATATTGGATAGGCAATTTCAACTTTCAAAGTATCATAATAAAATAAATAAATTTCTTTATTTTTTAAATTATACTAATTTTTAATTGACATATAATAATTGTATATATTTATGGGGTGCAATGTGATATTTGCATACATGTATACAATGTATAATGATTGAATCGGGGTAATTAGCATATCTGTGAGCTCAAACATTTGTCATGTCTTTGTGTTAGGACCATTTAATATCCTTTCTAGTAACTATTTCAAATTATACAATAAATTGTTAACTGTAGTCTCCCTACAGTGCAATAGAACACTGGAAGTTATTCTTCTGATCTAGCTGCAATTTTGTATCCATTGGCCACCTCCTTCGTATCCTCCTCTCCCCTTACTAGTTTCTAGTAATCACAATTGTACTTTCTACTTCTATGAGATGAACTTTTTTAGCTTTCACAAATAAGTGACATCTTTCTTTCTGTGCCTAGCTTATTTCACTTAATATAACTTTCTCTAAGTTGATTCATGTTGCTGCAAATGGCAGAATTTCATTCTTTTTTATGGCTGAGTAGTATTATGTTAAGTATATATAACACATTTTTTATATCCAATCATCCACTGGTAGACACTGAGGTAGGTTCCATATCTTGGCTATTGTGAATAGAGCTGTGATAAACATGGGAGTGCAGATATCCCTTCAACATGTTGATTGCCTTTCCTTTAGATATATACCCAGTAGTGGGATTGCTGGACCATGTGGTAGTTCTATTTGTAGTTTTTTGAGAAATCTTCATACCATTTTCCATAATGTCTGTACTAATATACATTCCCACCAACAATATATATGAATTCCCTTTTCTCCACATTTGTTATGTTCTGTGTTTTTGATAATAGGGGTTCTAATTGGAGTGAGATGATATCTTATTGTGGTTTTGATTTGCATTGCCCTGATGATTAGTGATGTGGAGTATTTTTTCATGTACCTGTTGGCCATTTGTATGTCTTGTTTTCAGAAATGTCTATTCATCTCACTTGCTCATTTTTAAACAAGTTATTTTTTTTCTATTGAGTTGTTTGAATTCTTTGTATATTCTGGATATTAATCTCTTGTCTGATGAATAGTTTGAAAATATTTTCTCCTATTCTGCAGGTTATCTCTTTGATTATTTGATTATCTCTTTTATTTATCTCTGTTGATTATTTCCTTTGCTGTATCGAATCTTTTTAGTTTCATATAGTCCCATTTGTCTATTTTTGCTTTTCTGCCTGTGCAGAAAATGTTTGCCCAGTTCAATGTCCTGAAGCATTTCTTCTGTACTTTCTTCTTGTAGTTTCATAATTTCAGGTCTTAATTTAAGTCTTTAATTCATTTTGAGCTGATTTTTTTATATGGTGAGAGATAAGGGGTGTAGTTTTATTCTTCTGCGTATGGATATCCAGTTTTCCCAACAAAATAACACAGTGATTAATTAAGCTATTTCATGATTCAAAAGCACTCCCTGTCTTAGATTGCTTCATTCTCATTATCAGAGATACCAATTAATAATGTACCAGAAAACTGCAGAAGAAATAGCCCACAGAAAATTTTAATTGAGAGGATATCATTTAAACCACATTTTATTGCAAAATTTTTTAGATAGCATGTTGAAGGTAAAAAGCAACTTAAGAATTAAATGACCTACATCCCTTCCATAATCACTGAAACCATTACATGCATCCTTTCATGTCATAAACAATTAATTTAGATTTGTCTCTTCTTGACCCTAGGCTCCTTAATGATAAGCAGTACTTCTTATTTATCCTTATTACCCAAGGGCATAGCATTGAACTTCAAATATAAGTTCTTAGTTAGTCTGTTGACCTAAACTAATTAGCAAAAACCAAAGAAACAACATGTAGATGTTCCATGACTTACAGTAGGGTATGATCCAACAAATCACCATAAGTTGAAAATATCTTTAAGTTGAAAATGCACCTTTGGATAAATGGGTTTATCTGTATGTAACCCAATTGTAAGTCCAGGAGTGTACTGAATGTAAATCATTTTCACACCATCATAAAGCCAGAAAATTTTAAGTCGATTTACCATAAGTTGGGAATCATCTATATGTGCATTTGAGAATGATATCATCCTATCAAATGGAAGTGGGTGAAAATTTTTACTAGGTGATAGAATAATGCAAAATGTCCTATTGTTTGTCCTCAATGGTATTTTTAAGCAACAAAAGTCAGCGTTAAACAAAGCCAATGACACTTTTTATGCAGCTGACAGCTAGCATATTGAAAATCTGTACCAAAAAATGCTCATTAATCAAATGCCAGTCTAGTCTAGGACTCAAGGTAAGTTAAACCTGTGGGGTTGCATTTTATGCATGAGTGCTACAGGTAAAACCTCCATCCGGAAGCCTATGGTAAAATACTCAACACAAAAGCATAATGAAATCTAATGATATTTAATAATGAGTGATTCTGCTGCCTCTACATTTTTACTTTTAATTCACATGCCTAGATGCTTTCTAGGAGATCTAATTAAAACATAAAGAGCATAATAAAATTTAAATGTTTCCAAGAAATGTATTTGTTTCCTAAAACATCAACCTCATAGAATAATGGGTAATATGTCAGCACCATAGAGAAGGAAAGAGGTCTCTAGCATTTAGTAGGCAGGGGTGGGAAGAGGCTTGTCATTATTTGGCAGTTCAAATTCAGGTATAAATGCACTTTAATGATTTTTCATTCAACAGATTAAAGAAACTACAGCAAACATATCTAGTCCGGAGTAGTGTATTATAAGCAAACTAAGTCATGGTGATTATGTAAATTCATTGCCATTAAGCTCTGGAAGACACAGGAAAAGTTTTGTCCTAAGGAATAACAAGTTTAAAATTTTTCTAAATACCACTATCAAATTGCTGAAAGATTAGGTTACAATTTTTTTTTCAGAATTTTTAACTTTCTGAGAGTATTTTGGTCTTTAGTAATGTGTCTTTGTATACAGTAATCTGCAATCCTGTGACTTTTCTAAGTTTATCTAAATGTTGATGTTTTAAAATAGTTGTGTGAAACGTCCTGTGGTTAATACAGTAACATGCATCTCTCTGGCTAGATCTCCTTAAGTGGGCTTTATTACTTTCTAGAAAATGATAAGGTATTAAATTGGATTTAATTAGATTAAGCAAGGTATTAAAAGTATTGTCACATAAATGTATTGCTTTGTTTTATTTTTTTAAATATTTATTTATTTATGGATTTGTTTAGCTTCATTGATTTGTTTGAATCAGGATCCAAACAAGGTCTACAACATCACTTTGGTTAACATGTCTATTACCTTCTTTTAATCTTTTATTTTCTTGTAATTTATTTGTTGAAGCAAATGGATCTTCTGTTGTCGAGTTATCCACAGACTAGATTTACTGATTACATACACGTAATGTGAGTTGCAGAACATGTTTAAGTGTCTTCTGTATTTACTGTATACTGGTAATTAGAACTAGATACTTTTTTATTCAAAGTTATTTATTTATTGGCAGCACTTCTCCAGAGGATTAAGGTATACACTTATATCAGGGGAATATATTTTCTGGTTGTCTGTTATTTTGTGTTAGCGGACATTATGACCACTGCCTAAACTGATTATTTCATTACAGGTTTTTAAAATACAAATATCCATGACACTTTAAGCCACAGCATTTCCAGCAGTGCATGTATTAAGAGCATGTGTAAAGCATATCTTAAGTTTAGTTATCTAGAAAGAAGAATTAAAACATTTCCACTCATGATCTGTATCTATTTGACTGCTGGAATGCTGTATGAAAATATCTTTGAACATGTGCAGAAATGGGGCAGCTTAAAGGATCTTTCAGTGAAAGACAACTCAGGAATATGGAAAGGAAAATCTTTACTTGAAATATTTTATCGGAAAGTGAGATAATGAACAATTAGCATTTTTCAAGACCTTCCAAGTGCCTAAATTCTATGGGGCTAGTTATGCAGCTGTCCACTCAGTAAACATTGAGATCCACTATGTGCCAGGTACTGAGGATACAACAGTGATCTGATCAAGATAAACAAAGACTTTTTACTAATAAAGCTTACTTGCATTCTAGTGGGAGAGAGAGGCAGCCTATAAGTAGAAAAAAAGTAAATTATATACTTTCATGTAGTGATAAATCTGTTAAAGAATAATAAAATTGAGCAGACGAAATATTATTTTAGATCAGGATGCCAGGGAAAAACTGTCTGGGAAGATGGTATTTAAAGACAGAATTAAGTGATATGTAGGAAAGATCAAAACACTACAATATCTGGGGGGAAATTTTAAAGGGTGAAATCAATTGTAAAATCCCCAAGGCAGGAAGGAGATTGGCCTATGCTTTTTGGGGCCTGAGAAAATGGATTATTGGTGATATTATTTACTGAGATGGTGAAAATTACAGCATGATTGGAGATGCGGGAGGGAAGCCTAGAGCTCAGTTTGAGAAATGTTAAGTG
>NW_007732415.1:132995-133610 GCF_000696425.1 Galeopterus variegatus | reverse complement strand
GGACCCATTAGTTTAAGATTCATTTATCGTTCTTCTAACACTTGTATTGAACTTCCATGTTATTTATCTTTATTTATCCTAGTAAGAAAATTATTTTCTAGTAAGAATAATTATACACACACAAGCTACCAAAACTAGGAGAGAAAGTAGGATTGAAAAAGTACTAACAATAAAGGAGATTGAAGCTGTTATCAGAAGGCTCCCAACAAAGAAAAGCCCAGGACCAGATGGATTCACAGCAGAATTTTACCAACATTCAAAGAGGAATTGACACCGATTCTTTACAAACTATTCCAAAAGATAGAAAAAGATGCACAGCTTCCGAATACATTCTACGAAGCAAACATCATCCTGATACCAAAACCAGGTAAAGATATAACCAAGAAAGAAAACTACAGGCTGATATCCTTGATGAATATAGATGCATAAATCCTCACTATAATATACTAGCTAACAGAATACAACAACACATATGTAAAATTATTCACCACGATCAAGCGGGATTCATCCCAGGGATGCAAGGCTCGTTCAACATATGCAAATCAATAAATGTTATACACCATATTAATAAAATCAAATACAAGGACCATATGATCATCTCTATTGATGCTGAAA
>NW_007732415.1:104388-129187 GCF_000696425.1 Galeopterus variegatus | reverse complement strand
GGGAGAGGGAGGAGGGAGGGAGGTTTCGGTGATGGGACACAATAATCAACTATATTGTATAATGACAAAATAAAAATAAAATAATAAAAAAAAAGATTCAGGCGAGATCAGAGTTTCTACACAACCTAGGTGCACTTGGTCTTTGGAGAGCCGGAAGTACCTCTAACGTCAACCATCATTCCTGTACTGTACGAAAAGATTTCCCTAGGGAATCAGCAGCAAAGCAGCAATTTAGCTAAACCACAGAGCTCAAGCACTGGTTCCCATAGGAAGTTCTCCCACTTTAGAAATAAGTAAAGGACAAAAAAATTAGTTCCGGCTCAGACACCTTGCCAGCACCTCGGGTGCCCCCAGGGAAGTGAGGTATGGAGCCAGGACCAGAACCCCCTCCCCTCAACCAGGCACACCATGCCAGCACTAAGAAGCATGCCAAAAACATCACCTCCATGTGGGTTGCCCACCATAGTCACCACAGTAACCACGGCTGCCACGAAAGCAGCTAGATGCCACAACCACCACACAGATGGTCCGCCAGCCACTGGAGTGCACTGATACAAGGACAGTCACCAGCAGAGATAAAGAAAAGAGGACGTCTCTCTCCACAGAGCCCATTCCAGAGTGACAGAAGAAGCATCTGCTCTATGATAATATTGGGGAAACTGATCGCACCTCTCAGCATTGGACAGATCATCTAGGCAAGAAATCAACAGAGTATCCATTATCCTTTCAGAAGGAGAGAAGAAATCTAGGGTTATTAGAAGGGGGGGGGTAAGACAGGGGAGATGAGGTGAGACTGGACAAGGGGCATAAGCAATAAGTAAGATTTATAACAATATATATGCTGGTAATATTGATTTGATCAACATATCTCAACATTGAACTCCCGAAATATGTATAATCAATTTTGATTGAATAAAAATTTTTTAAAAATTTAAAAAATACATAAGAGAAAATCTTGGGACCTGGGGTTAGAAAAGAGTTCTTAGGTACCACACTAAAAACATGATCCATAAAAGAAAAGAAAATTATAAATTGGACTTTATTGAAATTAAGAACTTCGGCGTTTTGAAAGAGCCTACTAAGAGAATAAAAAGATAAGCCTCGAAAATAAATTTTTGTAAAGCGCTGATAAAGATTCTTGTCTCTAGAATATATGAAGTATTCTCAAAACTCAACCATAAGGAAACAACTTAACAAAAAGTGAACAAAGATTTGAACAGACTCTTTATCAAAAAGACATATGGATGGCAAAAAAAAAAAAAATCTAAACAGACAATAAAAATAATCTAAAGAGATAAAAAATCTAAAGAGATAGATCTAAAGAGATTGATCATTAGGGAAATTCAAATCAAAACCACAATGAAATATCGCTCTGCACATATTAGATAACTAAAATTAAAAAGACTGTCTATACAGTTTGATGAGGAACTGGAACTCTTCTGCGATGATGGTGGGAGTGTGAAATTATACAACCACTTTGGAAAACAATTTGGCAGTTTCTGAGAAAGTTAAGCATACACCTACCCTGTGATCCACCCACTCCATCCCAGGTATTTACACGAGAGAAACGACAGCACGCACCCATGCAAAGGTTTGCACACAAATGTTCACAGCAGCTTTAGTTTTTTAATAGCTGAAATAACTGAAAATAGCACAAATTCCCATGAACAAGTGAATGGATAAACAAATTGTGGTAGATGGAATACTATTTAATGGTAAAAAGGAATAAACTATTGATAAAGGCAATAACATGGATTAAACTTAAAATTATTATGCTGAGTGAAAGAAGCCAGTGGTGATGTTTCCTACAATGTTAGAAATACAAACTAATCTATATTAACTAAAAAACACGTGAGGAAATATTTGTGGGAGCTGAATATTGTGGTGATGGGTTTCTCAGATTTATATATGTCAAAATTCATGTTGTGCATTTTAATTACATGCAGTTTATTTTGGGAGTCTGGCTCACTGCGAATCCTGGAGTTATTCACATCCAGCCATGTGTAGCCTCTCCAGGGCATCCAAGGAAGGTGACTCAAGAGAGGCATAGACTGATGGAGGGTCAAAGTGGGCTCAGATGGCAGGCACAATGAAAAACATTGATGCACGTGGGTGCCAATTATATCTCAAAAAGCTGTTAAACATAAGCCCTTTAAATGCATTATATCTTCTAATCCTCATGATCTTACTGGTAGTATTGCTATTTTACAAAAACAAAACCCATACTTATGGGGAAGGGGAAGGTTGGGAAGGATTAATAAAAAATAGCTCAAAATATATTCAACAGAGTATAGTTACTTTTATGAAAAGCATTTGATTATGAATTACAAGTAAAATAAAAGTGGTTAAGACATGGATTGTGCCCATAAAATTTATAAGAAGGTTTTGCATGTTAGACAAATAAATAGTCAAATACGTACAAGACTGAATGAAATTGTGGTCTCCCCTGTTCTGTTCAGATGACTATAATGGTACGCGTCAAACTGTATGATAATTATGTTAACTTTTATGATTCCACACAAAACTGGGAAGGCCTCTATGTTAAAGATAATGACTTGTTTACCTATCTTGCTTAGCACCTAGATCAATGCCAGGTAAGGGGTCCACACCAACAAATGCTTTGTGAATAGATCAATGAATATGTCAATGAATGAGTACATGAATACAAGTATGAGTACACAAGTGAATGGAGAGACTGCAATACGCAAAGAATATTACTATTATATTTCTATATCAAGACCACTCAAAATAATCTCCATTTGACTAGAGTGCCTTTCTAAGCTTGTTTTAAGTGTGGGGTATCTAAAACAGCTCAAAATCATTTAGATAATAGAATAAAGTCAAATGATTAGAGGTTAGATCTAGCAGAAAAAGCTTGTCTATTTTATTCTTTATTCTCAATTCTTTCCATACACCCTTCTGACTGAGGCAAAGCACCAACCTAACTTCAATTGCCCTTTTCATCCAAAGTATGTTACCTTCCTGCTGATTATCTGAAATGAAACACAAAGAATAAATGTATTTTGAATGTAAAAAGTCAATGTTTTCAGCTCCTGTGAGACTATAGGTTTAATCTTGATAAAGAAAAGGTACAATAGAGAAGTCTGCCACTTTGTTATTACTTTTAAAGTTCTTCAAGCTTATTTTAAGTCATTTACCAAAAATGGAGGATCCAAACTAGTCTGCTTAGGTACACAGTTGGGAAACTAATGTGCATAAGTAGGACTTGAGAAAATGATCCCCTCAACCTTTGGGGAATCCCAAGTAGAGTCTGGCTCACTGCGAATCCTGGAGTTATTCACATCCAGCCATGTGTAGCCTCTCCAGGGCATCCAAGGAAGGTGACTCAAGAGAGGCATAGACTGATGGAGGGTCAAAGTGGGCTCAGATGGCAGGCACAATGAAAAACATTGATGCACGTGGTCTACCACTATTTACTCAACATACAACTACCTGAGCATCGACCTCTACAACAGCCAACACAAGTATATGCCAATGCTCCTTGTGAACAAGGGACTGCTAGAATTTCTAGAACTCATGCTCCAGTATATAAGTACAGCAGGTCAGAGGGAACTTAGGTGGTTACCCCTATTTCTGTCCTCATGTAGAGATGATGTGACTGCTGAGTAGATGTCCAAGCTACATAGCAGGTGGGATTCTTCCATACCCTGTATCTTCTACAACACAGAGCAGCATCATTATTGTGCCACGCTTGTAAAAACAAAAAACTTGGATTGCATTTAATTTTTATACATATTTTCAGAAGATATTCATTTTGAGTATATGTGAGTGAAAGAAAGAAGAAATTGTTGATTTTTTTCATGAGAGTTTTGTGGTTTCATCATATACTCATAGATCTTGTACATATTTTGTTAGATTTATAGTTAAGTATTTCATTTTAGGGGGTACTAATACAAATGGTCTTGTGTTTTTAATTTCAAACTCTTTTTTTTAATTTAATTTAATTTTGTCAATATACAATGTGGTTGATTATTGTGACCCATTACTGAAACCTCCCTCTCTCCTCCCTCTATCCCCTCCCTCCCAACAATCTCCTTTCTGTTCACTTCTCGTATCAACTTCAAGGAAACTGCTGATTTTTTTGAAAAATGAACTCCTGTAAATTTCTGAATTGTTGCAAAAATGATTAAAAAATTCTTATTGATTGTGATTATCAAAAATTGGAAGATTAGGGCTGGCCCCATGGCTCACTCAGGTGAGTGTGGTGCTGTTAGCACCGAGGCCGCAGGTTCGGATCCTATATAGGGATGGCTGGTGCACTCACTGGCTGAGTGTGGTGCAGACCACACCATGCCAAGGGTTGCGATCCCCTTACCGGTCAATAAAAAACAAACAAACAAACAAACAAACAAAATGGAAGATATTGACCAGAATTGGAAGTACAAGTTAATTCATATGATCTGATAGAAAAACATAGGAACACATTTTTCATTTTAAAAATTAAAAACATTATTTGTAAGTTTTTAGGTAAATTAAGTATTTAATATCTTCCTAAATATGTTATATTTTTATTGTAGTTTTTTAATCTAAAAATATGATTTTCACCAAGCTCCACTTAAACCCCCGCCAGTTTACCCCAGTGTAAATAAACATATTATCATTATATGTGTGCCATGAAATGAAACCAATAAGTAGTAGCCTAGTATATGAGTGAGATATTAATATTCACAGCTAGACACTTTGCTTCAGTTTTGAAGAGAGTAGAAACCAGAAGACACCTCTAGCCTGCTGATTAGGTAAATATTTAACTTAAGATTATATTTTCCCTAAATCACACAAACAGAAAATAAATACCAAGATATTAATGGAATTTAAGATCCATAATTTTATCTGGCAATGTAACCCTTAGGACATCAATTCCTGGTGTTTTATGCATTAATTGCCTACCATGGAGCTTTTTGACACAGAGTAGAAATTAATTTCAGACATCAAACTATTCTGAAACTTACCTAAATTTTTCATGACACACAGAATCTAAAAGTTTATAAATATGGAGTAGATATGCTTTGCATTTAAATGTGGCATCAAACTATCGCTCTGAGTCCAAAATAACAAAGTGAATAACTCTAGTTAAAACAAAAAAACAAACAACAACAACAACAAAAAAACCCTCTTTATTCCCATGCCCACTTTTTTTTTTTTTTCGGTGTTATCCTATTAATATGAATAACATATTAATGAAGCCTATGAAGCCAAGCTAAAGTATTCTGAATTTGAAGAATCAGATTTATTGATTGATGAAAGGTGGATGAATCACAAGATTGGAAAGTAGTACAATTGGGTATTTCTGATTACAACTCCCTTACTTTTTTTTTTTTGGTTAACTACGTATGGACCAAGTCACTTCTCTTAACTGAGCTAGAGTTTACCCATCTCTAGAAAAAGGTTTTCATTAAATAGTTACCCAGTCCCTATGAGCATCTTATGACTGCGATCTTGTATAACTTGTGCAGAAAAAAAAATTAAAATACATAGAATCCTAGCAGCGGTTATTCTAGTTATATATGTAAATGGGGTGGGGAGAAGTTAGTTTATATACTGCATTATTTTGATTGCATGCCATGTTACCTACTAATGAGTAAACAGCAAGTGCTCTGATGGGAATTTTATAAGATTATAGGATACCAATACATTTCCCGAGTTTGGGGAATAGGATATAGGGCTAACCTTTCCCCATTTATGAGACACAACTTTATGATTCATTTGACCAGCTCTATCCCCTGTTACTTCCAGTCCTTTTCATTTTTTTGTCAGACTTTTTAAATACTCAGCAAAACCTTCATGATATAGAATTTCCTGGAAGCTGTTTACCTTCCAAGAACAGAATTCCAATTAAGGAACTTGTGAATGTACCACCCATGACACTCCCTGCTGACACGTCCCTCTCTCCGCTCCCATCCTTTCTTCACTGCCTTGTAATTTATATGATTTTGTCAATGGTGTCAAGGCCTGTCTCTCTTAGGCTGTCTTATTATTTGTAAATCCCCTACAAGCTTACCACAGTGATCCAGCCCTTTGCAGGTTATAAGTGCTCAAGAGAAATTTGTCAAGCTAGCACATCTCTCTCAATTTTACTAGACCATAGGTCCTCACCTGCAGACTTTAGGGTAGGAGACAAAGGAGTGGTGTTACAGCTGACCTGGAAGAAATTGGGCAAAAATCTACAGACTTTTACTTTGTGTATTACTCCTGGATAAGCACATGATGGAATATCATATGTGTGGATTTTGTCAAGTGTGGTGATGGTGGGAAAGAGACTGATGATAATTATGTTAGACCACACAGCACTATAAAACATCTAATAAATCCAAGCAATTCATTTCAAAATGGTCAATTAAGGAGATCAATACAATCTTTTAACTTGATAATAATCTGTGATACATTTTCCTTAGAGACTCCATTGAAAGAAAGTTGAAAAGAGTTGAAAGAAGGTGAAAATTCTCTACAAGGCCCATTATTAGATGTCTTTGAGCTCCTAAATATGTGGGAGGCAGTAAAGTATAGTGCTTAGGCTACTGTCTTTGAAGTCAGACAAAGTAAACTGTGCACTGGCTGAACAGATGGGTAACTATGTGATCATACTCAAATACCTAATGTTTTTTTCTTCTCAGTCTCTTTATCTGTAAAATATGAATGCTATTGGTACTTACTTTTTTTTTTTTGATACTTCTTAAGAGATTTATGAGGATTAACTAAACTAATCTGATATACAAGGTACTCAGTTTCCCTAGGTTCAGATTTCAGGACATGCCTCTGGGTTTCCAGCCACTCCCCAAGGACTCAGGCCCCTCCTCTCGGTCCTCCCCTAGAGGAAAAAGCTACTGTTGCCAGTTAGACCTATTTTCAGAACAAACATAAGGAAAGTGAGACCACAGGGGCTGGCTTATTCAAATCCAGTGGCTGGGCATGCTCAGTAGGCAGGGGTCATATAACCCTGGTGGTTGAATGACCTTCCACTAGAGGTGCTAGGGAGCCCAGAATATTCTTGAATATGCCTCATGCATGTGACAGGATTTGACCAATGAACATCCTCCAGGAAGAGACCATCTGAGCATGTGAAAGTCTATGTTACATAATGGGGAACCACCCCTCAATTGAATATTCATTAGACAGAGAAACTATAAAAGCTGAATCCCAGCAGAAGGTGGAGCTGTTGTTCTCTCTCCTAGAGCCGGCACTCTGCCTATGGAGTGTGTCTTTCTTTCTTTTTGTATCTTTCGGCAAATGGCTACTCATTCTCTTGAGCCAGCCTGCATTCTGTACTGAACTTTAAGCATGTATTAAACTTACTTTCGGCAAATGGCTACTCATTCTCTTGAGCCAGCCTGCATTCTGTACTGAACTTTAAGCGTGTATTTCTTACTTTTGTGTTAAACTTGGTGTTGGCCCTGTTCAGTCTCTGGAGCTAGGCTGTTTCGGCAAATGGCTACTCATTCTCTTGAGCCAGCCTGCATTCTGTACTGAACTTTAAGCATGTATTTCTTACTTTTGTGTTAAACTTGGTGTTGGCCCTGTTCAGTCTCTGGAGCTAGGCTGCACTCTTGTCTGTGGAACCTGTTTTCTTATCTAGTAAATTAAGCTTGTTCTTACTGTCTACTGTGACTCTGCCCTTGAATTCTTTCCTGTGGTAGAATCAAGAACCTGGTAAGAGGACAGGGTGGGATCAGGTAAACTACTGGGCCCCCCGGGCCCTACCTTTGACATCAAATCCACAAACAAGAGGCAAGTTGTCTACACAGCAGGTACTCAATAAGTAACAATATGTTGTTGATAGTAATGACCATGCCCACAACAATGATGACATGTCCCTGTCTATTTTAATAATTATACTGTGATAATATATAATGCAAGTTATATCTTGTTCTGAGAGTAGCACTGCATCTCTTGCAAACCTCCAAATGGCTCACTAAATACTGGTGTTTCCATCAGCTCATTCAGAAAACATTTGTAAACAAATTGGAAACATAAGTGTTGAATTAAGATGACCAATTTCAGGGGCAGTTTCTGAAGCATGTCTGGTTCTAGAAAAGATTTTTCCCATGTCCTTTCTGGTGGGAAAGAATTTTCAATAGTTTCTAATTAGGATCATTCCCTTATTGTTTCAAATTAAACTGAAAGATCCTCAACAGTTCAGGTATGTTTAGCTCAATATTCAAGATTGATGTGAAGAAAACAACAATATGGCCAGTAGATTAGGGCTTCCAGCTGGAGCTACTGGGAAACTTTTCCATAAGCACAGCATATCAGCCAAACTCAATTTGTTTAAGATGTTCAGGTTAACAATTTTCTTTCTTTCTCAAACACTCCCTTCCAAGAACAGCCTATATACTCTGAATCATTTAATCCTTTCCCATTTTCCATTCTTTTGATGAGTTGGATTCCCCAATTATAAAGCACAAGAAAAATATGTAATCAAAGAAGTAGCTAGAAGTGATTTATGATAATTGATATTTAATGGTTCAATCTCAAATCATGAAAGATTTTTCAAATTCCTGCCATGGAAGTTTGTCAGAAGACAATAAATACATGACTTCCATTTTTCTTATATTTCTTTCTGATGTTTCATTACACCACTAAATAATAGCCATATGTTCAAAATTTCCCTGGAATTATAAAAAGCAATTTACATTAGGTTTTCATCATTTGTCTCTGACTAAAATGCCCAAATGACTTATAGTTAATTGTTAGAAAATCATTGTGGATATGAGCAAAGATTAATGTTCAAGAATGTTCACCAGAGCATTGTTTACAATTTAAAAACAGTATATATGTCTAACATTGAAAAATGAATCAGTATATGCAAAAGTACTTCAAAAGTTCCTGCATTTGTATTATCTTTTAATTCCATTTTCCCACAAATTTTTTGAAGTATTTTCATATATCTAGTAATGAAAAAAATAATGAAGCAGCCTAATAGTATTATGAACTACTATGCAACCATTAAAATAATGATGTAGGAAGTCATAGAATATTGTAAAAAAGGGGTCATAATTTTTTTTAAATTAAAACATTAATATAGACCCAAATATTAGATTACAGAACTTATCAGTTATTATTCTGGGCCCAATCAGAAAAGAAAAACCACACAATAACTTGAGCATGGAAAGTTTAATAAGAATTATTGACTATAACGGGGGATAAGAGTAATGAGGGAATGAACAGAGATAAGAGAACTCTAAAAAATAGAAAAATAGCAGCTATAAGGAATAGCCATGACCTCTCGGGCCAAGAAAGAAATCACGACCTGGTTGGAAATATCCAGACCTAGTTGCAGAGAGCATGACTGTGGCTTATTTGATGGCAAAGAAGTTCCTGTGACACTGCACTTGGGCCAAGAAAGAAATCACGACCTGGTTGGAAATATCCAGACTTAGTTGCAGAGAGCATGACTGTGGCTTATTTGATGGCAAAGAAGTTCCTGTGACACTGCACTGGTGGAACTTTCTGGAAATATGCCCTTTGGAACTTACTAGAAATCCATCCTCTGGGTTTTTAGAGAAAGGTATTCATGGGGAGATTTCTCACCAAAGGCACTGAGTACAAAACTTCTTGATGAAGGTTGCTGAGGGAATCTGTTGGCTCCTGAGCACCGCAGAAGCTAGCTATGTGCATTGCTGGAGCAGGACCCCAAGAATGCCCTCAGATCTGCAGGAGCTGATTGCTGGAGAAACCTTGAACCTAGAGAAATTGTATGCATTGCCAAGTTGGGTGCTGGGAAAGTCACAGGTACTGCAGGAGCTGGACACTGGAGAGGCCACTAGGAGACTTCTATGCAAGCATACCTCAAACAGGAAGCAAAACTGTCCTGTAGTGTGTTTCCAGTGCCACCTGTTGGTAAAGCTTCATATCATGCCAGCTGGCAAAGAAAACCCTATTTAAAGGGCCCAGATCTATTTTGACAGAGCAGGTAAAAAAGATGAATTTAGAGTTGAGGGGCTATAAATAATAATAATAATAAAAACAGCATAAAGAGTAGATATTAAAATCTAACAATGTATCTCTGGGTGGGAGATTACAGGTAATTTTCATATTATTCTTTAAGTATTGCCATGTTTCTACAATGTAAATGTAATGAATAGATCTCTTGTAAAAAAAAATGCAAACCATCTGCTACACGATAAACTTAATATTCATTCAATAAATTTTACTTTGCATCTAATCGCTCACAGTGTTAAGCATAAGCACAAGTACAATGTGGACATTGCACATTTAAGGGCATGGTCAATAAGTCTTACTCATTGTGTGGAATCAAATAAAAGAGATCATCCAATTGTCCTCAATTTTTCTTCCGTTCTACTACCCTGAACACTACCGTTAAGTGAAGAAATGATGTGAATCAAGTTCTAGTTCTCTAAGTCAACTATGTTTATGTATGTTCTAGGGTTAGTGCTTTGGGTGTGGGGTTGGGGAGCACAGGTGAAAGAAGCTTGGGAAATGATCAATGAATAAAAGTGGAACAAATTTGTATATTGCTGAACTTAACAGAACTTCTAAGATGCTGATGTTCATTGAGAAGGTTGAAGAGGGGTGGTTAGCCCACTGACCTTTTTTAACATAATTCCATTTGAAGGAAGATTGCCATCTTCCAATATTCTTTTTTCTCAGGGCATGATATAAACATTATGTGAGCCAAAAATCTAAGAGTCCTCCTTAAAATCACACAACCAAATCCAAACTTCGTCTAGTCAGACTGACCTTTCCCTACTCAATATATTTCCAATCTGTATATGTCTCACTTTTGTCCTGTCACCATTCTCAATGGGCTAGATCGTCTCTCACCTGCACTGCAACAACCTAGTGATCTCTACATCCACTATCTGTTCTTTGCTACTATGGTTCATCAAATCTCTTCCAAAGATATACCCAGTAATATATCCCTACAGAGACATACAAATACTCACACGAATTCAAATGTCTTCATATTAATTTTAAGTGCCATAATCTTAAACATGGATCTGGCTCAGATTGCAATGATGTATTCTCTAGTTGGTTATGTTTTACAATGTTTGTCTCTTCTAACATAATTAAATGCCTGTAGAGCAGGGGACATTTGTTAACTGTAACTTACTGTTGTATCTATGCCCAGCACAGCTTTGGCATGGAAGTGATATTAAAAAAAAAAAAAATAGTTGTTAAATGATAAATTAAAAAATGAATGAACAAATATTGCTGTGTGTCTCTTCATGAACAGGCTTTCTTATGATTCATCCATTCACTCAACAGATATTTATTGAGTGCCTATTACATCCTGGATACCATGTTAGAAGTTTAAAGACCTTCAATCCCTAGTGAATGAATGAATAATAGATTATAACAATCAATCTAGGACATAATCAATAGTCACTCCAATCCTAGTTTTTGCAGAACATACCATGTTGCCTAGTGGCAGAGGGGAAGGATGATCTAAGAAAGTGAGTTTACCAGCCGCTAGTTGCAAATGGCTCACTTTCCCCTATTTAGCCCAACCTTGTGCTAATTTCATTCTTCACTTTGATCCTATTGGCTCTTTATATAATCACTTAGTTGGGGGGAAAAAAGTTTACAAGTCAGTATTTCCTGCCACTTACATCAGCTACATTGAAGGAAAAAAAAAAAAAAAGGGTTACTATTCTGGTTTAACATTTTCTGAATAGCATCAAGCCCTGAGCACCACTTTGGCACAGTTTTGAACCTCAATCTGTGAAAGACTGACAATGTTTTTGTTTCTTGCCAGTCTTTTCTAAAAAGACACATTTGGTAAAATGTGGCAGGTCTGATTACAAAACAGGTATTAGGCACAGAATTGATCTTTGTTCTTTCAGGAAAAGAACTAAAATTCTGGTTGGATCTTGTGAGCCATGGCTTTCAGTTACCCTTGAGTCCAGTTTAGTTTGACTTTAAGCAAGTTGCAAGATGCATTTTATATCAACGGCCTCCTGTATTCCAAGTAAAATAGGGGCTGAAGATGGCACTAACTTAACATGAATTCTTCTATTTTAATTTAAAATTCATTGGATAACTTTCATCTTAAAGTAAGCAGCATTCATTAGATTTAAATTTTTTTTTTCTTCTATCTGAACATGATCTGCAGGTTCAGAACTGAAATCAGGTGAGAGTCCAATTAGGGGCTATATATGATCCTGTTTTACCAGTCCAGCAAGGAAACTCTCCTTTGCACATGATTGAATCAAGGTGAATGAACGTATTTCAGAGAAATTATAGGAGCCTACACAAAGCATTACACCTCTCTTAAGTGCTGTGATAAAATTATACAAGCTTTTTGTTTTTAATGACTAAAGCCTTTCAGCCTTCCTTCCTGTATTTTATTAAACTCCACCGTATATTAAATGTGCTTTAAGGAAATGGTTTGCCCCATTCTTGCTTCATTTGTTCCTCTCTTCCTTCCTTCCTACCTTGTAAAAAAATAAACAAACTAACAAGTCAAAAAATCTCTACCCTATTTCTAAAAAGGCTTCAGCTGGAAAGTTATCTCCTGCTACAATGAATATAATACCTAATAATTTATTACTGGAGTTGTAAGAAACTTAGTGGTATACTTAAAACCATCTTCTATTTTAAATATTCCTTGCTATACTAATAATATTTATTTCCTTTCTTATCCCCAAATAATACATTTAAATCTAAAAGACGAGCATAATTTTACTCTTCCAAATTATTCTGCTATAACCAAGTGTTCCCAAACTGTAAGAGAAGCTTGAGCCATTTTCTGCTTAAAATTCCAGAAGACCTACAGGCACATAATCCCCATTGACCTTTTGTAAATGAACTAAAAGCCTCTGTCAAGGCCGCTGGATCAGAACAATTAGTGAATATATCAAGTAAAAAGCAGAATAAACGTTTAAGACCAAGAATATCCCCAAGGGAAAAGCCTAATTGTGTGCCCTCTTTAGGCAAGATATCCATTATATTTCTTTAAAAATGCTTTTACGGCAATATTATAGGTACATATTAATACATCTGATAATTTGATTTAAAAAAGAAAACTTTAATGGTGGAACATATCCAAATAGCACAACTTGCCGTGTTTGATTTTTCTTAACTAGCAATTTTATTGACGTTCATTTTTACTTCTTATTCCTCCACACTCTTATTATCACATCTGTAATGTTACCCTAACACCTGTCCCCCCGTCCAAGTAGTAATATTACACCTGCACTGCATTTATCTCATTGCATCATCATCATTTACTTAACCAACTATCTCCTTCATTAGAATCTGAGTTCTGTGAAGCAAGGAACCATGTTTTATTAAGTTTGAATCCCCAAAGTTTAGCATGTTCATTGTTTCCAAAAAATATGTGTCAAATGTCTTCTCCCTCTCAGGTGTGTGTGCCGGGTGTGAGGTGTTTGGCCAAAAAAGAGAGATATGGTTTTTGAGCTCACTGAGTTTAGAGTTCTATGTGGGAGACAATAAATACACAAGTAAACATACTAAGGGATAAATACAAATTCTTGTAAGAGGAGGATGTTGCAACATACAACAGCCTGGAGGGGTACTGTAGGGTAAATAAGGTAAGACCTCCCTGCAGAGGCCACTTTGGAGTATGGGGTGCTCAGCAGATCACTCAGGCTGAGGAAACACAGAAGTCTCTGAGTTGGGAGGACTCAACAGGAGTTAATGGAGAATTGAAGGAACAGATGTATGGTCTGGAAATGAACTGTACAGCAACATGATAGGAGGTACGAACACGATTGCTGTCTTCAAGAAGGTTATACAGAGCAAGGACACTGAGGAAGCCCCAGAGTCACCATCCTTTCATTCCTCTATGTCACTCTTCCTATTTCTATTCTTTCTTCTTTCACCCAAGGAAGACATTGCAAATCAATCATGGCATTCTTCCCCACTAAGTCTAGACAGAGTCTTGACATTTTTCTTAACTCTTCTGTTAAGAAGAGTGCTTCTGGCAACCACTGCTAATCATTCAAAAAGGGCCCTCAAGATGAGACTGTCTTGCCCTTCCTGATTTATGTGGTTAATATCATTTTTGCCTAATGGAAGAAGGATTGATATCTGCTTGAGGGAGACAAGAGCTAATGCGGAGCTAATACACAGTGCAGAAAGTAAACGGATATGAAGCCTGGCTCATTTTAGGTGCTGAGCTGATAGGGTGGTTATAATGATGGTGGAGGTGAAGGTAATGATGGTGGGAAAGGATGGGGCATCTCAGTAACGCACGGCTGTTTGCATTTAAGACTCCTCGTGAAGGTGAGGAAAATGACCACGTGGAAAGTATTGAGTGCCTTTTAATGACTTTATAGTTTTTCTTGGGATATTCTCAAAAGTATAGGGAAAGAAGCATCCTTACACGCAAGAAAGAAGACCATCTGAAAATGCATATAACAGCTGGAAATTAGCCTCTTGATCTAACCCAAATACACCTGAAAATGATAACCCATCTGCACTCCTGACCACACTCCTAAGTCTGATTACTGAGACCAGAACTGCAGCAAGTCGGAGTCAAACAGTCAAAAATGTTTTGTTTTGTTTTTTTCCCACATGCATTGAGAAAACCATACATCTTAGATATAAAATGATAGCACTTATAATTTAGTAAGAGCTAAACTCAAAAGTTCTCTAATGCATTATTAAGACTAAAAAATCATATGCTAAGAAACCAACGAATTATAAAGATTCAGTTCTTATAATGACATTATCAGAAATGTGTTGCCTGCAATATATACTGAGAATCTTCTTGGCTGTGAGTTGATGTATTAACACCTAACCGCAGGACTGAGTCACAATCCATTGAATGCTTGCCTACTCTGAGTTCTTCTAAGTGTTTATCACATATTGTTTTCCTTTGCAATGGTCTACGTTGGATAGAGAATTTTTCTCAAGTTGTAGTAATAGCCACCACTTTGAGTGCTTTTTTATTTTTTTTCACATCAGTACTACGCTAGGCTTTTTGCATATATTATTTTTAATGCTTACAATAACCCAGCAAGGACTGACCCTATTTCCACTTATAGACAAGGCAATTACAGGTCATAGAACTGAAAGAACTTGTTCAATTTGCATAACTTAATCAGTGGTAGGTTGCGATTTTAACACAGTCTGCCTCACTCCAGCGCTCATCTCATTTTCTCTATCCTTTGTTTGCCTGCACATTAACTTTTTGCTTCCATAGCTACACATGAGTTGGGAAAATCAGATGATCACTCTAGACACCACGTTGTGGGAGCCTGCCTTACAAAAGGTGTAAGAGAGGGTGAGTTGTCGGGGAGAAAGGGTTCCCTTCTGATGCTGCAAAGATCTAGAGTACAGATCATCAGTCCAAAAACCACTCTGTCAGCACCTGGGCACTGTGTGGGACCAGCAGCTTCACTATGCACTCTCAGGCCACGTAGGATTCTAATGAGTTTTTAATTTTCTGATAGAAGCTCACGTGAACAAGTCTGTCTTTGTAAACAGGGCCAGGCGTAGGGCCCATTTTCTATCCCATGCACCTTACTGATAGCCAAAAACTCTATACATATATTCTCTCCCCTAGTTTTATTTCACAGTTATGGACAATACACACTGTTAGTCTCAAGCATGAATAGATCAACATAAATCCATTCTCTTTTCCTTGGGAAAAAAGAAAAAAGAAAGAAAGCATATCTACCGGTAACATACAGCAGGTAGCCTGTACAGGAGGCCTGCTGTATCATCTTTATAAATAGTTATAAACATGATATAACTACTTGATTTCAGTTCACATACCCTCTCTCTAGTTTCCTGATTCTTCTCCTCCTTTTTTTTTAGTACATTTCATAAAAGACCCCAATTCAAAACAGATAGCAATGGCAACAGGAAGAAGGGACACTCTGGGCACTGTTAATGATGAGTGTGGGCCCTCTTGACAATCAGATGCACATCTTTATGAAGCTGAAATGACCCCTTTCTCGCACTTCCCTCAACTACACAGAATGCCTTACTCTGATTTTTACTGAAGACTCAGCATGAGCTATACTACCAACATCACACTGCATAAAGCAGACTGATAGTCCTACAGATACCACCATCCTTTTCCAGTTTTTCTCAGTTTTCTGAGTAGGCCGTGGGTGGAATGTGCAATTCTCTCATTTGTTTGCCAAGGCCAAGTGCTGCAAGACATTAACTAAGCACCTACCCAAGGCGTCTCACCAGAAATGCAGATAAAAAAAATCACTTTAAAATACTGTAACTGGTGGGCTGGCCCGGTGGTGCACTGGAGAGTGCGCCCCGCTGAGGGTTCGGATCCCATGTGGAGACCAGTTCCCGATCACTGGCTGAGCGCGGTGCAGGCGCAACACCGAGAGTTGCGTTCCCGTTACCAGTCAGTAAAAAAGAGAAAAAGGAAAAAAAAAATACTGTAACTGGCATTTTATGAGCCAGTTCATATTTAGGGAAACCTAATCATTATGAATGACAAACAAGTGCTTGTAAACCTAGTACTTATTGGTACAGCATGCTGAATTTAAAAGGAAATTTTCTAATGGTAAATACAGCAGAAGGCTACAATTACACCCTTTTAATGACAGCAATCTGTGGAAAAACCATTTAGTGATAAATTGGAGGGCAAGGGAAGATTATCACCTGTTTAACTAAGCTTCCATTGATTCTATCAAGTTATTTGACTGGCAATATCTGGGCTATGATGTAAAAGTTGAGAACAACTGAATTTTCCCCTCTACAAGTATTATCAATTACAAGCATTCATTTCAAAAGGTATATGGCTCTTTGGCAGAAAAAGATCTGCTTGACAACTACTAATTATACTTAATAATAAATAATATTTATCATTTGCATAATTAGTTTTACATTTAAACTCTTCCACAGAGCTTGCTTCCTTAAATGCCATAATGCATGTATGGAATATCAGTGCAACCTCACTGTGTAAGTTATGTAGTGATGTTCCTGAAGAACCAGTCCCAAATAGAAAGCTCTCATGGGAAAACTGTGAGGCTTGTTATCTATATGTTAACAAATCACTACAATTGCATTTTTTTTCAGCACCTGGGGAGAGGAGTTGTAAACTCTTTTTGAGGGAATTCCAAGGGACTTTCTGGCAAAAACCCCAGTTAATGCCAAAACTGTGCAAAGTGCTTGGAAGAGTTGGGGATGTGAGGCAAGATTAATGAGGGTTCTGTTCTATTTAAAACCCATATCTCCACATGGTAAAACAAAGGAGCAAAACAAATAAAAGGGATATAATTGGGATATTGTGAATGCAAAGGGCTGAATTTAGATTTTTTTAAAAATTGCCTGTGTGAGGTACAAGTTGGATGTGTGACCTAGTGATTTTAGATTTAGAAATTTGTTCTAAATGTGTAACTAGAAGAGGTCACAGAAATATACGTACAGTGGCATTCATTGGAACATTATTTGTAAAAGGAAAAGATCAGAAGCAACGTAAGGGGCCTGGCAATAGGGGATTTTTTAAATAAGTGATTCCATATGTCAGACTATTTTGCAACTTGCAAATTATCCAAATAAAGAATATTCAATCTTACGGGAAATGATCATGTTAAAATGTTATGTGAAAATATGATATACATAAAAATTATATAAATAGCATAACCTAACCTTATTCAATAACATGTCTATAAATATAAGTATATGTAAATATATTTATGTATATGAACATAAATGTGAGAAGATAAAAAATAGAAATGATAGTACATTGATTATCTCAAAAGTATATGTACCTTTATTTTTTCTGTTTTTCTGTATTTTATAATTTTTCTACAATAAAATATTAACTACTAGATACTTTTCTAACAATTTTATTTGTTTATTTATATTGTATATATTTAAGGTATAAAACATGAAGTTTGAACAATTCTAATTAAAACATTTTTTTGATATATATAGTGGTCGAATTTTTGCCTAACACAGTGCAAGTGAAAAATGCTGGCTGTGTTTATGGGCCTGATGATTGAAGAGATTAAAATTTGTTTTAAAACCTTTAAGCCTATTTTGGCCCAACAATTCCATGTCCATTTTAAGAGTTCATCAAAAGAAATTATCAAGTATCTGGGTGAATATGCTGTACAAAGATGCTTGCTGCAACTCTATTTATAATAGGAAAGACATGAAACCAACATTAAGATCCATTAAAAGGAAATTTATGAAATGAATTCTGGTACATCCATTGCATATAGTTGTACAGATATTAAAATGATGATGTTCAGGGAGCACAAACTCATCCCTAGAGGTGGTTTTTAAAGGTTGTTTGTAAGAAACAGGCAAAGCTAAGGACTAAAACCAGTGTAAAGGTGACATCAGCCAATAATCTTCCACTATACCCATGTAAGGCTACAGATGCAGAGTCAGTAGATTATCCACTTTTTAAGAGAAGCTGAAAAATGTTCTGACTTTTAAAATGTTCATGTCTGGGAGGAAATAAAATATCTGTGGGTGGGATTTTACCTATCAGCCAAGAATTTGCAAACTTTGATGCAAAACTAACATTATAGCCAGATAATAATGTCCAATACTTATAACAGATTTGAAAATAGAGGCTTAAAACACTATATGTTTATTTAGGTATAAGTATGTGTACGTGTAGTAGACCTAAGAACAGAAAGAGAGCTAGTATCCTTCACACAAAAGACATGATGTTTTCATCCATTACAGAAGTTTAGTCAGCTGTATTTACAGTCCCATAAATGGGAAGAAAACAAAAGGAAATTTTATGAATCCAGGGCAAAACAACAAACTAAATAAATAGTTCAAAGCACAACGATCACAGAGTAGGCTCTAATAACAAAGTATCTAAAATAAGTGGTGATGTGTTTTTCCAACTACCTTTTCTGCCAGTCCAGGTGCAGGAGAAGGAAAAAAAAAAAAAAAAAGAAAACAACTATCACAGATTTAGTGAAAATTAAACAAACAATAGGAACCAATGGTGGGTATGACAGTGGGTATGAATTCTACATTGGTGATTCTTAGAACAATCCTCAAAGGATTTCATTGCTTACATGAACCCAATCTCAGGGCCATTTTCAAAATAAAAGAACTTTTTTTTCCATTTTTTTTTGCTAGAATTTATGCATAAATCAAATAAAGATGTGTTTAGAATCACAGAACTACAAATCATCAAGGATGACCTTAAAGAACTATGGCCACTCCCTCATTTTACAGGTGAGAAAACTGAGTTAGTAAATAATCGTGTGATAGGCTAAGTCAACTTCATTTGAGTCAATGGCCAAGACAGGTTCAGAATGCAGGTCTCCTATTTCCTCCTCACTTGATTATTCAACGTTCTTTATCAGTTTAAGCACAACTGATGCACTGCTGCTTGAACTCAGACCATTTTGTGGCACTCAAAATACTATACTTCAACAGTGTTTCCATCATCTTTGAACAGAACATTAAATAAGTGACAATCATGATCTGAGCTCCTTTCCAGATGAATTATAATGTGTTAAGCTCTATTGAAATATTGATTTATAATGTGTCTTCTAGCACGTTAGTCTTCCCCAAGTCTCCTCTGAAAGTTCTGTGCTACATGCATGTTAGAGTTCCTAAAATTTATATCTACCATGTCCAACAATCCAAAATAGTCACTGCTAATAGCAAGAAAAAAAGAGTTGATAAATTTACAAACTGAAGTCTTGTATTCATTTCCTTTATGAAACGCAAAAACCTATTTGATTTAGAATCTAAACTCTAGAAGCATACACAGGGCTTAAAGAAATACACAATTCTGAGCTGGCCCGTGGCTCACTTGGGGGAGTGTGGTGCTGATAACACCAAGGCCACTGGTTCAGATCCCCATATAGTGATGGCCGGTTAGCTCACTTGGGAGAGCGTGGTGCTGACAACACCAAGTCAAGGGTTAAGATCCCCTTGCCGGTCATCTTTAAAAAAAAAAGAAAAGAAAAAAAGAAATACACGATTCTTCAAAGGAATATTGTACTTGGAATATTCTTAGCTATTTTAATCAATTGGAGCACATCCTTAGTTACTCATGGCCAGTAAAAAGGTGGAAGACCTCACTTAAGAGAAACAAATCACTATCTTAGGTAATGGAAATATAAGTGCATTTCGAGGTTATTCGTGGTTATTTATTTCTAGCCTGAAGAGTGGTCAGTTTCTCAGTCTTCAGAATAAAAAGCAAATCAGCAGGGGAGGAAATATAAGTCGTAACATAGAGGGGTTAAAAGCATGTGCTACGTGATATGGACTCAGTGTTTCCTCTATTTGCACTTCTCTAAAACACGTTAGAAAAAGGTATGCTTTCCCGCAAAACATGCTTTGGACTTCAATGTTAGGGAGGAGATAGGAGATCAAACACCTTTACCCTCCATCCTGTTCCTGGAAGAGGAATTGCCAATGTTATTGGCCAATAACCAGGATGTCTATTGAGTGGTGAGTGGAGTTATTGCATTGGAAAGTAACAAATATGTCACAAAGTCTGTCCCAGCATCTTAGCCTGTGCTTCAGTGAATCAGTCATATTAGCTTAGACTTGTCCTGTCATCCAGCAATCTGTGATATAGGGGGAGGAGAGAGAAAGAAGGTAAAGGGCTTCATTTAGAATTCCAAAATGGGGTAACAGGGGCTAGCTCACTATTAATAAATAATACCTCATTTTTTCTAGATACTGTTCCTTGTATACAGATTCCCTTGGCAGAAACCTTAAGTGCCCACTTCAGTGGTCTCTTATTAAATTAAACATAATATGTAAAGCACACAAAGTAGTGACTGGTACGCAATAAGTGTCAGGGAATATTAATGAGATGGCTTTGGACTTGTACTTAAACATTTGTTGTTATGTGAAACTAGCACGCTGAGCCTCAGGATAAAAATAGAACCATGTGTTCTAATAGATATAAAGTGCTTTGAAATTCTAAGTAGACGGTGGTGCTATTTTGGGTAAGTAGGAGCTGTTGGCTGGGCATTCCCTTGAGACACAGAAACTGAGGGAAGAAGGATTCAGGGTGTTGAAACCAGCCTGGCAGTAGATGGTAAACCATCGCCAGGGCACTGCTGGCTCCTGTTCAGCAGAAGGCTCTCATGTAAATTGCTTTCTGAATCATTAGCTGCCACCTACCCCATCACTCCTCTTGCAGCTGCTCTTTCGGGTTCTGCCTACAAACTTTTTACACTGGGCAAACTTCCAATCCTAACTAGTTGCCTGTTGTCAGCCTTTGTTCCTGCTGGGGACTAGAACCAAACCATACAGATAAGTCAAAGTAAGAATATAGCACGAGCTAATATATTTGCTGAAGAGGCAGATTCCTCTAAGCCATTGTGATGGATGCCTTTGGAAGTAATCTTTATGCTGGTTCACACGAGAATATCAGCCAGTCTTCAGAAGTTATATGCTGCTATTTTTAAATTATCCACCTCTTTAGGCTTTTCTAAAGTTTCCGTCATCTAAGAAGTGTCTTTAGATCATGCTCTTCCTTTTGGTTAGACGTGCTGATGATTTTTTTGTGAATGTCTGATTATGAGACCACATCTGGGTTCACTCAGGCAAAATGAAACGATATATGAAATAGAAGAAGCTCATATGGAAGTCACATTTCAGGTATAGGGTTTTTATACATCAGCAGCACATGAAGCACAACTCAACCAGATGTGAGAATTCAGAGGGAGAAGTGGGCCCAGCCCCAAGCAATAAAAATCATGGGTATTAGAGTGAATGAAAGTAGGTTGGACATTAAATTAAATAATAATGAGAGGCTACAGTAAACTAGTTTCATTTGATCTGTAGAGATGTTATCCTACAAATATGTGAGAAAAAGTCATGGCAGTGGATTGAATTATGTCCCCCCAAAACTCGCTGAAGCTTGAACTGTGTCCCCCAGATATTAGAAACTTGACTTCCACTGTGACTGTTAAGAGGGTGGGAAATCCTATTATGGTAATTGAAAGGTGGAGCCTTGGAGAGGTGATTAGACTGTAGGGCCCTGCCCTAGTGAATGGATTAAAAATGGTGGTCAGGGGTGTGGTTCTGAAGGCTTTAAAAGAAGATGAGAGTCTGTCTGTCTCTCTCTTGCTCTCTCTGTTCTCTCTACTCTGCCATTTTCACAATGTTATACCCTTCCATCACTGTCAACACCACCAAGACCTTCACCATCTATGTTCCCTGGACTTTGGACTTCCTAGACTTAGAAACATTAAGCAATAACTTTTGTTTTCTTCATAAATCACCTAGTTCCATGTATTTTGTTATAAGCAACAGAAGCGGACTAATAGACTCATCAGTCTCCATTTTACTTGGTTTATGTATTGTTATGTCACTAATTAGAGCTTAGCAATCTCAAAACTCTTCTCTGAATAATGAAAAATATTATAAATACATCTAATATAAAACAAATAAGAAAACTATGCCTTATAATTCAATCAAGCTCTGTAGCTTTTAGTCATTATATATTATATATTAATTAGTTGGTAAAACAAGGAATAGAACATAACTTTGTCTATCTGCACTCTTAACCATCAGGTTATACTCCATGTTTTAAAAAATGTATGGTAAGCATGTTCTGAATAATCACCATCTCATTTGGGTAGACTGACTTGGCAAAACTAAGCTTCATCACTGGTTTTAGCAACTCAACTGGTTGAGAAACAGGCACGAATCTTGAATAAACGAGCTAAGTAAGGTACGAGAAAAGAAAGGAGGGATGTTTTAGTTGAATCCTAATTTTCTACCATGGCTAAATATATTAGGAATTCAATACTTTGCAATCTTCTAAGATTATGTTTGTCCATATTATTCCCCTAAAGTTGACAATTAGCATTAATCTTAATCAAGTAGAAAGTGACTCCTGTTATCGTATATCTGAAATCAAATTTTCAAAGTGTTTTCTTCAGACTCTCTTTTGCCTGGATGCAGAGGAGAAGGATATCCAAGGTAAAAGGAGAATAAATAATGTTTTTCTAGACCTTTGAAATAAGAAATTTCAAGTTTTCCCCTATTTATGCCTACATACCTAGAGAACCAAAATTAAATTATGTTAGACCAAGGGGGCAAGAATTTTCCATCAATTGAAAAGGTAACAGCCACCTGATATGCCAGCTGAATAAAACTATGAGTCCATGTCAGAATATTCTAGAAAATTACCAGATGTGATCACTTGATATGGAGAGGGGTCATGGAGATTAATTTTACTACGTACACCCATATGTAAAAACTTATCAAACGCTTCCTACACTACATTCCATGCATCCCCTCATTTAATCCTTACCAAATAAAATCTGTGAGATATGTTTGGTCATTATTCCCATTTTCCAGATTTGGAAACTGAGACAAGAAATGCAGTATGTCCCAAATTACAACATATTACAGTTCTAAATGTCTCCAGGCCTACCTCTAGGAGCTGTGTGAGAGTCACTTCTCTTTTCTTTGTTATCTGAGCCTTTTGTCTTCTCCTAAGGTCAGTACAAGTCTGACCTTTAACCTCTCCTGACCTCTGATATCCACTCAAAAGTGTCTTTTGGCCTCCTAGAGAATTTAATCATTCTTATCAGAGTACTTGACATTTAGTAGATGCTTAACCATATAAGATGGTATTAAAATTGTCACTTAATGGAAGAAAAAACAAGCTTCTAGAGGTTAAGTAACTTCATCTGAGGATGTAAGACTAGTATGTCATATAATCCATTGTATGGGTATACCGCATTTTGCTTATCTACTTGTCAGTTAATAGACATTTGTGTTGTTTCCACTTTTGGCTATTACAAACAATGCTTCTATGAACATTCATATACAAGTTGTTGTGTGAAACTATTGTCTAATTCAAATTCTAAAGAGCATATGATCAAGAATCAGGATAATCAGAGTTATCTCCATAGGAGAGACTATGTCCGGCCTAAATCCCCCACTACTAACTTGAAAGAGATACTGGGTACCTAATGCACATCATTCCTTATTGCATTCCTGCAAGGTGATGGTCGAAAACACTTGTGCAAAAATGAACTGAAGACTTAAACTTTCCCTGCTGCTTCTCTACTGAACTTTTGAGTCATTCCTGTGGTGCAATTGTTGTGTAACTCACAGAGTGACCTTGAGCAAGAAGCTTCCTTTACAGCCTTTGTTTTCTCTTCTGTAAAATACTGTTGACAGGACTTGCTCCACCTGCCTCATACGGATGCATATGTAAAGCACTTTGGAAAGTGCAAAGCTTTCTTCAAAACCAAGCAAATGTTTTAAATATCATTAGTATAGTACTCCTGAAAAGGGAGCTTTTTACTGTGAAAAGAAACTTTAGCTTATCAACTGTGCAGTCAGACCATATGAAATTTAAGGTATAACATTCATGGTGCAATAACAATTCCAAATAAATCCCTCTAATGGGTAAGTAAAAAGTAATCAAAACTCCTTTCCTGATTGTTTGTGGTTAAATATTGAAGCCATCTCTTAAGAAGTTATGGAAATTTAGATACACAGAATCACATCTTGGATTGCAGTGTGATATTTTTTTCTGAACTTCTGCTGTCAGTCTTGTTATCAGTTCAGTTGCAATATAATATATCATTGCATTTCATTTCTAGGCAAGAACATTATTTACTCACAGGAGAAATACTTTCCTGAGGAAAGATTGTCTTTGGGAACTTTCAAGGACATTTGAGAAATTCTTCAGCCCAAGGCACAAAATTATGATCATTTGTTTGTGACTCTGTGCTCCCAGGGAACCATTTTTAAAACTCTTTCATTCAAGTTTATTACAAACATCCATCATCCCTTTCCAAAAAAATAACAATTAACAAAACTTCATTGATTTCCAGTTTTCCTAGATGTCATTTTATAATACATATATATTTTTTTTCATTAAATTTTTATTTTGTCAATATACAATGTA